>NC_137878.1:42098141-42102101 GCF_963924005.1 Protomyctophum bolini | reverse complement strand
CCTCCCTCCTTCCATCCCTCCCTCCCTCCCTCCCTCCTTCCCTCCCTCCCTCCTTCCCTCCCTCTCTCCCTCCTTCCCTCCCTCCCTCCCTCCCTCCCTCCCTCCCTCCTTCCATCCCTCCCTCCATCCCTCCCTCCCTCCCTCCTTCCCTCCCTCCCTCCCTCTCCCTCCCTCCTCCTCCATCCCTCCCTCCCTCCCTCCCTCCCTCCATCCCTCCCTCCCTCCATCCCTCCCTCCATCATCCCTCCCTCCCTCCCTCCATCCCTCCCTCCTCTCCCTCCTTGCCCTCCCTCCCTCCCTCCATCCTCCCTCCCTCCATCCCTCCCTCCCTCCTCCCTCCCTCCATCCCTCCCTCATCCCTCCCTCCATCCATCCTCCCTCCCTCCATCCCTCCATCCATCCATCCCTCCCTCCTCCATCCATCATCCTCCCTCCATCCCCTCCCTCCCTCCATCCTCCCTCCCTCCCTCTCTCCCTCCTTCCCTCCCTCCTCTCTCCTCATCCCTCCCTCCATCCATCTCTCCCTCCCTCTCTCCCTCCTTCCCTCCCTCCATCCATCTCTCCCTCCTTACTCCTCCATCCCTCCCTCCCATCCCTCCCTCCATCTCTCCCTCCCTCCCTCCCTCCATCACACATCATACATCATCGGTGTATTATTTATTGATGCTTATTGTTTTGGGAGAAAAACAGCCGTGAAAAAGCTTC
The DNA here is from genome assembly GCF_963924005.1 of Protomyctophum bolini. Taxonomy (NCBI): domain Eukaryota; kingdom Metazoa; phylum Chordata; class Actinopteri; order Myctophiformes; family Myctophidae; genus Protomyctophum; species Protomyctophum bolini. The sequence continues at coordinate 42,101,396 of NC_137878.1, read as the reverse complement.
TTCTTTTTCACGACGTGCGGTCGGTCGCGCCAACTGGCCGCGTTCGCCTTCGCGACGCGCGGTCGCGCCAACTGGCCGCGTTAGCATGCGCGGCGCTAAGCGGTCCATCTGGCGCTGCGGCGCGGCGCTAGCCAGGGGAAAACAGATGGAATTGTTTTCACAAGCTGTTTAAATATGCCGTCCATCTCACTGCTTGGCCCCGAGACAGCCGTGCTTTAATCTCACTGCTTGGCCCCGAGACAGCCGTGCTTTAATCTCACTGGCTTGGCCCCGAGACAGCCGTGCTTTAGCCCGCTGTTCATTTTAACCCATTCTGACCGGGAACCCATTTTGGTGTTAGCATCATGTTATGCTTTAACTATTGAAAAATAGCAGATCTACAAGCTCGTAGCGCGCCACCGAGTGGCGCGCTACGAGCTTGTAGGTCTGCTATTTTAAAAAATTCGAAGAACGACTGACATTTTTAGAATCTGATCTCAGGTCAGATGGGTTCATCAGACCAGTGTGTGTCCAGTGGAAACCTCGTATGAATCTGATCTCAGGTCAGAATGGGTTAATGTCCTCTTTCCTGACTCGCTGAGGCCAAGAGCACAGCAAACACTCTACTGTACTGTACTGTACTGTACTGTACTGTACTGTACTGTACTGTAATGTACTGTACTGTACTGAAGTGTACTGTACTGTACTGTACTGAAGTGTACTGTACTGTACTGTACTGTACTGTACTGTACTGTTATGTACTGTACTGTACTGTACTGTACTAACAAAGAGAACAAATAGTCTCTGATAAATGCATACATTGTAAATTGTAACATGTCATGGTTGTCATGCCATTATGATCTGAGTCAGAACTACAAACATGGTGGACATGTGTGTCATGTCTCCACAGAGAACTACAAACATGTGGTCATGTGGTGTCATTTCTCCACAGAGAACTACAAACATGGTGGACATGTGGTGTCATGTCTTCACAAAGAACTACAAACATGGTGGTCATGTGGTTGTCATGTCTCCACAGAGAACTACAAACATGGTGGTCATGTGGTGTCATGTCTCCACAAAGAACTACAAACATGGTGGACATGTGGTGTCATGTCTTCACAAAGAACTACAAACATGGTGGTCATGTGGTGTCATGTCTTCACAAAGAACTACAAACATGGTGGTCATGTGGTGTCATGTCTCCACAGAGACCTACAAACATGGTGGTCATGTGGTTTTAATGTATTCACAGAACTACAAACATGGTAGTCATGTGGTGTCATGGTCTCCACAGAGACCTACAAACATGGTGGCCATGTGGTGTAATGTCTTCACAAAGAACTACAGACATGGTGGTCATGTGGTTTCATGTCTTCACAAAGAACTACAACATGGTGGTCATGTGGTGTCATGTCTTCACAGAGAACTACAAACATGGTGGACATGTGGTGTCATGTCTCCACAGAGAACTACAGACATGGTGGGACATGTGGTGGCATGTCTTCACAAAGAACTACAAACATGGTGGACATGTGGTGTCATGTCTCCACAGAGACCTACAAACATGGTGGCCATGTGGTGTGTTGTTTTCACAGATAACTACAATCATGGTGGTCATGTGGTGTGTTGTTTTCACAGAGAACTACAAACATGGTAGTCATGTGGTGTCATGTCTTCACAGAGAACTACAAACATGGTGGTCATGTGGTGTCATGTCTCCACAGAGAACTACAAACATGGTGGGACATGTGGTGTCATGTCTTCACAAAGAACTACAGACATGGTGGTCATGTGGTGTCATGTCCTTCACATAGAACTACAAACATGGTGGTCATGTGGTGTCATGTCTCCACAGAGACCTACAAACATGGTGGCCATGTGGTGTGTTGTTTTCACAGAGAACTACAAACATGGTGGTCATGTGGTGGCATGTCTTCACAGAGAACTACAAACATAGTAGTCATGTGGTTTTAATGTATTCACAGAGAACTACAAACATGGTGGTCATGTGGTGTCATGTCTTGTCGTTCACAGAGAACCAGAGGACAGAAGAGGAAGAGAGTCTCCATCTGTGAGGACAGAGATGACAAGATGGAGGTTAGTCCCTTCCTTCACTGAGTCTACCTTTAATAAACCACTAACAAGATGGAGGCTAGTCCCTTCCTTCACTGAGTCTACCTTTAATAAACCACTAACAAGATGGAGGCTAGTCCCTTCCTTCACTGAGTCTACCTTTAATAAACCACTAACAAGATGGAGGCTAGTCTCTTCACTGAGTCTACCTTTAATATAATAACACTAACAAGATGGAGGCTAGTCTCTTCACTGAGCCTACCTTTAATATAACACTAACAAGATGGAGGCTAGTCTCTTCACTGAGCCTACCTTTAATAAACCACTAACAAGATGGAGGCTAGTCTCTTCACTGAGCCTACCTTTAATATAACATTAACAAGATGGAGGCTAGTCTCTTCACTGAGCCTACCTTTAATATAACATTAACAAGATGGAAGCTAGTCTCTTCACTGAGTCTACCTTTAATAAACCACTAACAAGATGGAGGTTAGTCCCTTCACTGAGCCTACCTTTAATATAACATTAACAAGATGGAGGCTAGTCTCTTCACTGAGCCTACCTTTAATAAACCACTAACAAGATGGAGGTTAGTCTCTTCACTGAGCCTACCTTTAATATAACATTAACAAGATGGAGGTTAGTCTCTTCACTGAGCCTACCTTTAATATAACATTAACAAGATGGAGGTTAGTCTCTTCACTGAGCCTACCTTTAATATAACATTAACAAGATGGAGGCTAGTCTCTTCACTGAGCATACCTTTAATAAACCACTAACAAGATGGAGGCTAGTCTCTTCACTGAGCCTACCTTTAATATAATAACACTAACAAGATGGAGGCTAGTCTCTTCCTTCACTGTAGAATCTGGTTCCAGTTCTGAACATTCTGTAGAATCTGGTTCCAGTTCTGAACATTCTGTAGAATCTGTTTCCAGGTCTGAACATTCTGTAGAATCTGGTTCCAGGTCTGAACATTCCGTAGAATCTGGTTCCAGTTCTGAACATTCTGTAGAATCTGTTTTCAGGTCTAAACATTCTGTAGAATCTGGTTCCAGGTCTGAACATTCTGTAGAATCTGGTTTCATGTCTAAACATTCTGTAGAATCTGGTTCCAGGTCTAAACATTCTGTAGAATCTGGTTTCAGGTCTAGACATTATGTAGAATCTGGTTTCAGGTCTGAACATTCTGTAGAATCT
>NC_137878.1:42080641-42083141 GCF_963924005.1 Protomyctophum bolini | reverse complement strand
CATAAAGGCATGTATCTCTCCTCTCCTCTCCTCTCCTCCCCTCCCCTCTCCTCTTCTAAAGCATAAAGGCATGTATCGAGCCTCTCCTCTCCTCCATTCATTATATCACTAGTAAAACAATGGCTCCTTAATGATGTTGCAGCAGTAAATCAAAGGGCGCGAGAAGGAGGAGGAGGAGTCAGATAATCCACTCCACTATAGAGAGAACAGTATCCGGCTCGGTGGACCACACCGAACAGTATCCGGCTCGGTGGACCACATAGAGAGAACAGTATCCGGCTCGGTGGACCACACCGAACAGTATCCGGCTCGGTGGACCACACCGGGCCGGCCGGCCGCGAGCAGCGCTGCAGCTAGCGGAGTCGATGCGTCGACTCCGGTCACGTGACCTCCGTTGCTGTATTATCAGTGGTTGATCAAAACTCTGTCAACGACCGCCCCAAATTATGCACATTTACTCTTGTCTAAATATATTATTTATACATTTGAACTTATTGAGACGAGTACTTTTTAACATTCAAGTACATTTTGGTTAAATACTTTTGTACCTGTCTCCATACCTGGTATACAACTCGGTGAGCTTCCACCACTTAACCCATTCAGGGCGGGAACCCCTTTTGGTGTTATAGCATTACGCTATGCTTTAGCTATTGAAAAACAGCAGATCTACAAGCTCGTAGCGCGCCACTTGTAGGTCTGCTGTTTTTTTTTTGCAAAAATCGAAGAACGACTGACATTAGAAACATAGCTTTTTCAGAAAACTGTCAGGATGTAAGAAGACATTCTTTTAGGATCTGATCTCAGGTCAGAACGGGTTAAAGATCTGACAGGTGTTGTTGTAGCGGAGACGGCAGATCAAACAGCTCCCAGAACGACCTCATCATTTTCGTCCCCCCGTCCCCCGTCCCCCGTCACAGAACGCTAAGGGTCGCCCTGTGTGTGTGCGTGTGTGTGTGTGTGTGAGAGAGAGAGGGGGGTGAGGGGGGGTTCACCCACAGATTAACCCATTTTCGCCGGGAACCCATTTTGGTGTCCCATGTCGTGCTTTAGCTATTTAAAAATAGCAGATCTACAAGCTCGTAGCGCGCCACCGAGTGGCGCGCTACGAGCTTGTAGGTCTGCTATTTTTGAAAAACCGAAGAACCACTGTGACATTTTTATAGAATCTGATCTCAGGTCAGAATGGGTTAATCAGACCCAGTGTGTGTGTCCAGTGGAAACCTCGTATATGAATCTGATCTCAGGTCAGAATGGGTTAAGATGAAAGGGGACAGCGGTCGGCCTCAGATCGCTACACGTGTTAGCAGACACAGCCAATCAATCACCTCCGCTCGGGCCCCGCCAATAACCCGTTCTGACCTGAGATCAGATTCTTAAAAAAAAAAAAAAAAAGTCTACGTTTCTATACGTGTGTCAGTGGTTGTTGATTTTGTTTTTTTGGTAAAACTGCAGACCTACAAGCTCGTAGCGCGCCACTCGGTGGCGCGCTACGAGCTTGTAGATCTGCTGTTTTTCAATAGCTATAAAGCATAGCATGATGCTATAACACCAAAATGGGGTTCCCGCCGAGAATGGGATAAGACCACATGAATCAATAGCCGCTTTTATCCCACTGAGACCTGGCAACGCATCGCCGACACACGGAACTCCAACGGAACGCCTTCTGAAACCTGGCGCTTCTGTAAGTCAGTCAGTGGTCCTCAAACTATATAGTCCACACGACGTCAAGGACCCCCAGAATGATCTTTATTTGACCGCCTGGGACCCCCCCCCCCACCCCCCCCCCGCATCTGTTCCAGGGACCCCCCCCCCCCCCCCGCAGAAGCAAAGGAGATTTGAGTTAAAGACATTTGCTGTGAAATCTAAGCTTGTAATTTTTCAGCTTAAAGTTTAATATAATGGTTAAAAAAAATCTCTGAGGCGACACGGATGCATCTCAGGTGTGAATGGGTTATGACTGATTGGATTCTGTGTGAGGGGTGGGTGGGGGGGGGGAGGGGAGGGGAGGGGAGGGGAGGGGAGGGGGAGGGGAGGGGAGGGGGGGGGGGAAATGGGGGGGGGGGGGTGTTCAATTTTCCCGATGATTAAAGTGAGGTCTAAATTGCCTTGATAACATCAAAGGGACCTTGTGGTGGCTTCCAACCCGCACGACAGTACAAGGGCAGCCAGCCCCCTAACCCCCCCCCCCCCCTTCCCCCTCGTTAAGGGCGATGATGTCGTCGTCCCCATGCATGCCTGGTCATCCTCCCATCTTCAACCGCTTATCCGTAGTCGGGTCAACAGCTCCACCAGAGAGCTCCCGACATCCCTCCCTCTCCAGAGCAACATTAGTGACTTCCTCCTGGGGGGTCCCGAGACGCTCCAAGGCCAGTGTGGAGATGTAATCCCTCCCTTCTGGTCCTTGGTCTCCTCCCAGTGGAGATATAGTCCATCTGGTCCTTGGTCTGCCCCCGGGGTCTCCTCCCAGTGGAGATATAGTCCATCTGGTCCTTGGTCTGCC
>NC_137878.1:42060641-42068141 GCF_963924005.1 Protomyctophum bolini | reverse complement strand
CAGATCTACAAGCTCATAGCGCGCCACCGAGTGGCGCACTACGAGCTTGTAGATCTGCTATTTTTGAAAAAATAGAAGAACGACTGACATTTTTTTAGAATCTGATCTCAGGTCAGAATGGGTTTTAATCAGACCAGTGTGTGTCCAGTGGGAAACCTCGTATGAATCTGATCTCAGGTCAGAATGGGTTTTAATCAGACCTGTGTGTGTGTGTGTGTGTCCTGCAGTGGAAACCTCGTATGAATATCTGATCTCAGGTCAGAATGGGTTAACCCTTTGAGACCCGGGAACGCGTCCGCGTCGCTTTGTATATCGCTCGTTTTGACCGATTAGATGATCCTTTAGCTGTTAATTAAAAAAAACAGATCTACAAGCTCGTAGCGCTGCACTCGGTGCCGCGATTTGTATGTAATTAAAAAATAAAAATAAGAATCGTGAAAACATTATTGAATGTAATTATATTATTTCAGAGCAAATGTTTTTTTTTTTTTTAACTCATATCTTTGCTTCTTGGGGGGGGAGGGTCCCTGGAACAACATGTGTTCAGATGGGGGGGGGGGGGGTCGGCGGGACAATTACATCATATTTTTTGTTTGGGGGGGAGGGGGGGGGGTGGTCATTGACAGAAACATAAGTACTTTTTTCATGAAAGTGTTATTTTAGTGTAATCCGGAGTGAGCGAGTTAGAGCGGAGTCACAGATAGGGCCGAGGAGCATTAGTCATCAGTCTGTGACACCCTGCAGTATCGCTGGCTCTGATTGGACGGATCAGCCCCGTGACACCCGGCAGTATCGCTGGCTCTGATTGGACGGATCAGCCCCGTGACACCCTGCAGTATCGCTGGCTCTGATTGGACGGATCAGCCCCCTGACACCCTGCAGTATTACAATTATATTGTAAAATCAATGTTAATTAGGGTCAGGGTTTAGGTTAGGTTGGCAACATTTGGTTCCAATCCAAACTGTCATTTAGCTGGGGACCCCCTGGAACTCCCTCAAGGACCCCTGGGGGTCCCCGGACCCCACTTTGGGAACCACTGCTTCACACCTCCGAACAATCATAGCATGTCGGTGTGTGTGTGTGTGTGTGTGTGCGTGTGCGTGTGCGTGTGTGTGTGTTGAGATCTTCTTCTCGGTACCCCCCCACCCCCCCTCCCTGCGAGAGTCGTCCGCACGACATCGCCTAGCGCGCGGGCAGCTTTAGGGCTTAAGTGGCGAAATACGTAACTGTCAATTAGCGGTTAGCGTGGCGCCGATCAATGGGCCGGCCTGGCACTTAATAACCGCTCGCCAGCGAGTCACGGAGGACTCGTAAAAAAAAGGAACAGGAAGTGTATTTCACACATCAGCACAACTTTAACCACCATTTAATGTGATTTAAAGGCGAGCGGGGGGGCAGTTAACCCCCCCCTCCCCCCCCCCCCCCCCCGACCACGAGGGAGGGGGGGGCTCAAGGATGGCCAGGCAGGAGAGCTTAACCCATTCAGACCTGAAGCAAACCTCATGTTTCTATGTCAGTGGTTCTCACAGGGTTAAAACCTCAAAGATTTGCGCCAACATCTTGACGATTAAAAAAAAAAAAAAAGAAAAAAGCAAACCTACAAGCTCGTAGCGTAGTGAGCTTGTAGATCTGCTATTTTCCATTTTTTAAAAATAAAACAACCAACAGGGGTCCCCCCCCCCCCCTCTCTCTCTCTCTCTCTCTCTCTCTCTCTCTCTCGCCCTCCAGCCCTGAATGTGTTAAAGAGAGCGGGAGATAGAAATCGATGCTTTGAGGCGTCGCCACCTCCATCACGCTAACTACGGCCGCTCCGCTAGCCCCCCCACCCCCCCCCCCCCCCCCGCCTCCACGGGGCCAATTTGTGGAGTAACCAGTGTAGGGGGGGGGGGGGTAGGGGGGGTCCCTAGTGGCCGGTAGGAGCCATTACTCCAGGTGCTTCCTAACGGGGGACCCTCCATAAAGGCGTGAAGATTGGTGTCTATAAATGGTGTACACTGTAACGCACTGTAACACACACTGTAACGCGAGGCTCAGAGAGAACAGCATCGGGTTACAATCTACAACAGGTCGTTAAGAGGAAGCAATCTGATTGGTTGAAACGGTTTCTAGCCGGTGGTTTAACCAGCACCGTTCACCACCTATAATCAAAACAAAGAATTCAGCCGCTCTGTTCTCCCAGAGCGCTAGCAAACTCGGTGGCTAGGCTAGCTAGTTTATTGGGACATTTGTGGTCGTAGTGACTACATCTGTCATTTAAAAAAAAGCGATTCTCTTTGTTTTAAGGGTAACTGTTGCAGAATTGCAATATTGCCCTCGAGGGTGTAGTTTAACGTGATTATTGCCCCTTCAGTGATGCTCGCGGAACTCGACTCCGTCTCGTTCCTGACCGCATCCCTGTCGTGGCAATAATCACGTTAAACAACGGCCTCTGGTGTAATATTGCTTAAATCACATACATGGACAGTAGAGAAAGAGTGTTATACAATGTACAGTGTATAGGCATTCATCAGACAATCTTAATCCAGAGAGATTTACAGTAAGCAAGAACAACACGTGTATGTGATACATCACATACATAGAAATATAGTCATCTAGAATCATAAGCAAGCTAAGAATCTAACAGTGGAATATCTATATAATAGTCTAGTAGGCCATAGAGTACACCAAATAAATATCATAAGATTTTAGTCGACTAAAATGTATTTGGTGTCATAATAATGGCTGGTTTTACACTTGCTGAAAATGGCCGATACAAGCTCACACACTTGTAGATCTGCTATTTTCAGCATGCAACCAAGTGTAAAATGACTCGTACTGGATCTCTTGTCCACTAGTCCCTTCCTACCATTTTAGTCTAGTTTTAAATTGTCAAAATATTTAGTCATAGTTTTTTCTCATCATAGCTTAGATTTCATTTTAGTTTCCATTTAGTTTCCATCGGTGAAAAAAGGAGGTAACTGACGGACATTTAGAGGTGTGTTTACAAAGTCCCTAGAGCTGTGTTTTCAGAGTCCCTAGAGGTGTGTTTTCAGAGTCCCTAGAGGTGTGTTTTCAGAGTCCATAGTGGTGTGTTTACAGAGTCCATAGAGGTGTGTTTTCAGAGTCCCTAGAGGTGTGTTTTCAGAGTCCATAGAGGTGTGTTTTCAGAGTCCCTAGAGGTGTGTTTTCAGAGTCCATAGAGGTGTGTTTTCAGAGTCCCTAGAGGTGTGTTTTCAGAGTCCATAGAGGTGTGTTTTCAGAGTCCCTAGAGGTGTGTTTTCAGAGTCCCTAGAGGTGTGTTTTCAGATTCCCTAGAGGTGTGTTTTCAGAGTCCCTAGAGGTGTGTTTTCAGAGTCCCTAGAGGTGTGTTTTCAGAGTCCCTAGAGGTGTGTTTTCAGAGTCCCTAGAGGTGTGTTTTCAGAGTCCCTAGAGTTGTGTTTTCAGAGTCCCTAGAGGTGTGTTTTCAGAGTCCCTAGAGGTGTGTTTTCAGAGTCCCTAGAGGTGTGTTTTCAGAGTCCCTAGAGGTGTGTTTTCAGAGTCCCTAGAGGTGTGTTTTCAGAGTCCCTAGAGGTGTGTTTTCAGAGTCCCTAGAGGTGTGTTTTCAGAGTCCATAGAGGTGTGTTTTCAGAGTCCATAGAGGTGTGTTTTCAGAGTCCCTAGAGGTGTGTTTTCAGAGTCCCTAGAGGTGTGTTTTCAGAGTCCCTAGAGGTGTGTTTTCAGAGTCCATAGACGTGTGTTTTCAGAGTCCCTAGAGGTGTGTTTTCAGAGTCCATAGAGGTGTGTTTTCAGAGTCCCTAGAGGTGTGTTTTCAGAGTCCATAGAGGTGTGTTTTCAGAGTCCCTAGAGGTGTGTTCTCAGAGTCCCTAGAGGTGTGTTTTCAGAGTCCATAGAGGTGTGTTCTCAGAGTCCCTAGAGGTGTGTTTTCAGAGTCCATAGAGGTGTGTTCTCAGAGTCCCTAGAGGTGTGTTTTCAGAGTCCCTAGAGGTGTGTTTTCAGAGTCCCTAGAGGTGTGTTTTCAGAGTCCATAGAGGTGTGTTTTCAGAGTCCCTAGAGGTGTGTTTTCAGAGTCCCTATAGAGGTGTGTTCTAGAGGTGTGTTTTCAGAGTCCCTAGAGGTGTGTTTTCAGAGTCCCTAGAGGTGTGTTTTCAGAGTCCCTAGAGGTGTGTTCTAGAGGTGTGTTTTCAGAGTCCCTAGAGGTGTGTTTTCAGAGTCCCTAGAGGTGTGTTTTCAGAGTCCATAGAGGTGTGTTCTAGAGGTGTGTTTTCAGAGTCCATAGAGGTGTGTTTTCAGAGTCCATAGAGGTGTGTTTTCAGAGTCCCTAGAGGTGTGTTTTCAGAGTCCCTAGAGGTGTGTTTTCAGAGTCCCTAGAGGTGTGTTTTCAGAGTCCATAGAGGTGTGTTTTCAGAGTCCATAGAGGTGTGTTCTCAGAGTCCCTAGAGTTGTGTTTTCAGAGTCCCTAGAGGTGTGTTTTCAGAGTCCCTAGAGGTGTGTTTTCAGAGTCCCTAGACTGCCGTGGGAGATGAGCAGTGAGTCTACAGTTAACACACGTTGTGACGACAGCTCAGAGCTCTGGTGTGATGTTCCACTGAAAAGGTACACGTGTTCACTTAACGACGTGTGTGTGTGTGTGTGTGTGTGTGTGTGTGTGTGTGTGTGTGTGTGTGTGTGTGTGTGTGTGTGTGTGTGTGTGTGCGTGTGCGTGTGCGTGTGTGTGTGTGTGGACTACTGGAGCATCAAGACGATATTATATCCGGCTGTGCACACACGCACGCGCAGAGGCACACACACACACACACACCATTAGACAGTAGGGGTGTGTGTCATCGCTGCCATAAATCACACTAATGGGGATCAGAGAGTACAGTAGACTGTGTTGAAATCTCCATTCTGTTGTGTGTGTGTGTGAGTGCGTGTGTGCGTGCATGTGCATGAGTGTGTGTGTGTGTGTGTGTGTGTGTGTGTGTGTGTGTGTGCATGTGCGTGAGTGTGTGCGTATGTGTGTGCGTGCGTGTGTGTGTGTGTGTGTGTGCGTGTGTGTGTGTGCGTGCATGTAAGTGTGTGTGTGTGTGTGTGTGTGTGTGTGTGTGTGTGTGTTAAAGCTCGCCTGTCAGACACACACAGAGTGACAGAGCGTGCTTCTCTAGTCTTGGCTCATTACTGGAAGCCGCTGTGCATGTGTGCGCTTGTGCGTGTGTGTGTGTATGTGTGTGTGCGCTTGTGCGTGTGTGCGTGCGTGCGCGTGTGAGTGTGTGACTGTGAGTGTATGAGTGTGTGTGCTGTTTGCCATTGGTTTTCAAAGTGTGTTTTGGGGGGGGGGTTTAACAGTGATCTAAAACCTCATGTTTCTATCAGTGGTGCTCAAACCTTTTTCACGTCAACGACCCCCTAGAAAGCCTGCAGTTTTTTTATTAGCGCGTACTCCCCATCGATGATGTCACTGGAGGACGGTTTCTGAACTGCCCACAGCCCTCCTATATGAGACACAGACCGAGTATAAAATAATTGCACTCTTTTTTCACGATTATTAGTGGGGACCTGTTTGCGAACGCAGTGAGCACTTACTATGAGACCTAGCAGATCATGTCTGTCTGTCTGTCTGTGTGTGTGTCTGTGTCCCCCCCCTTTGTGCCCATATATGGAGCTGAGTGATTTGATGCAACACACTCCATATTTGGACGTATAGCTGCTTTGGGGACTCCTTATATGGTTATGGCTAAGTTAAAAACTTAAAAAAAGAATAACTTAAAAATAAATCTTAAAAAACCCCAAAAACCCAAATATGTACGAGCTGCGTTCGCTTCCCGCGTTTGCGCGTCTTACTGGTATATGAAGATATAGGTTGAAAAGTGGTGAAGTGGTCCTTTAATGTTTGTGTTGGCTGCACCGGTTGTTTTACGGCACCGTTACATCACCCAATCAACAGTAGAGTTAGACGCTAACATATTAGCGCCCCTCACTTCACACGGGTGTGATTTTCTTTTTTTTTTTGTAATTCTCCAACGGCTAAAGTACTAAATAAAGCTTAATGTTGTGGTTAATGAATTAAAGCTGCAGCTGTGTGTCTCCGGGTATGAAAGGGTTAATGAATGCCTTTTGTAATAAGCCATTCTGGGCGGGAACCCCTTTTGGTGTTTTAACTCATTCTGACCTGAGATCAGATTCACACGAGGTTTCCACTGGACACACACTGGTCTGATTAACCCATTCTGACCTGAGATCAGATTCTAAAAATGTCAGTCCTTCTTCGATTTTTCAAAAATAGCAGATCTACAAGCTCATGAGCTTGTAGATCTGCTATTTTTAAATAGCTAAGCACGACATGATGCTAACACCAACATGGGTTCCCGTTCAGAATGGGTTAAAGGAGAATTCCATACTAGAAGGCTTTCTTTACCTTTCTGTGTAGTCGTTACGTCGTCCCCACCAAAGAGGTCCAGGTGTTATTTTTTGTTGCAAACTCCTTATTGGCTATTTCCCCTACCATAAGCCCTCAATGAATTGAATGGGAATTGAATGGGGCTATGGGGTGTTGTGCTAATTCACTTATTTCCATCGAAATAAGTAGTAAAGTGTGCCGCTTGGGTTATTATTTACATTATGAAGAGAGGATATATACAAAAAAAATGGAAATAAGCGAATTGTCAGGATGTAGAAGACATTTATAGAATCTGATCTCAGGTCAGGATGTAGAAGACATTTATATAATCTGATCTCAGGTCAGGATGTAGAAGACATTTATAGAATCTGATCTCAGGTCAGGATGTAGAAGACATTTATAGAATCTGATCTCAGGTCAGGATGTAGAAGACATTTATATAATCTGATCTCAGGTCAGGATGTAGAAGACATTTATAGAATCTGATCTCAGGTCAGGATGTAGAAGACATTTATAGAATCTGATCTCAGGTCAGGATGTAGAAGACATTTATATAATCTGATCTCAGGTCAGGATGTAGAAGACATTTATATAATCTGATCTCAGGTCAGGATGTAGAAGACATTTATAGAATCTGATCTCAGGTCAGGATGTAGAAGACATTTATAGAATCTGATCTCAGGTCAGGATGTAGAAGACATTTATAGAATCTGATCTCAGGTCAGGATGTAGAAGACATTTATAGAATCTGATCTCAGGTCAGGATGTAGAAGACATTTATAGAATCTGATCTCAGGTCAGGATGTAGAAGACATTTATATAATCTGATCTCAGGTCAGAATGGGATAAATAGGAGAATTTGCACCGTCATCAACTTTAACCCCTTCAGAGCGGGAGCATCATGTTACACTTTTAGCTGTTGAAATAATAGCAGATCTACAAACTCGGAGCGCGGCACGAGCTTGTAGATCTGCTATTTTTTTATTTATTTTTATCGTGAAAATGCGGCGCAGATCTTTGAATATGTATTCTTTCAGAGCAGAACGTTTTTTTAACTCAAATCTTTTTGACACAAATCCCTGGAACTATTTTCAGACGGGGGGTCGACGGCCAAATCTATATAATTCTGGGGGTCATTGACATG
>NC_137878.1:42043141-42058141 GCF_963924005.1 Protomyctophum bolini | reverse complement strand
ATAGAACCACTCATTAAACTAGATGTATAGAACCACTCATTAAACTAGATGTATAGAACCACTCATTAAACTAGATGTATAGAACCACTCATTAAACTAGATGTATAGAACCACTCATTAAACTAGATGTATAGAACCACTCATTAAACTAGATGTATAGAACCACTCATTAAACTAGATGTATAGAACCACTCATTAAACTAGATGTATAGAACCACTCATTAAACTAGATGTATAGAACCACTCATTAAACTAGATGTATAGAACCACTCATTAAACTAGATGTATAGAACCACTCATTAAGTTAGATGTATAGAACCACTCATTAAAGAACCACTCATTAAACTAGATGTATAGAACCACTCATTAAAGAACCACTCATTAAATTAGATGTATAGAACCACTCATTAAATTAGATGTATAGAACCACTCATTAAAGAACCACTCATTAAATTAGATGTATAGAACCACTCATTAAAGAACCACTCATTAAATTAGATGTATAGAACCACTCATTAAATTAGATGTATAGAACCACTCATTAAATTAGATGTATAGAACCACTCATTAAAGAACCACTCATTAAATTAGATGTATAGAACCACTCATTAAATTAGATGTATAGAACCACTCATTAAATTAGATGTATAGAACCACTCATTAAAGAACCACTCATTAAATTAGATGTATAGAACCACTCATTAAGTTAGATGTATAGAACCACTCATTAAACTAGATGTATAGAACCACTCATTAAACTAGATGTATAGAACCACTCATTAAACTAGATGTATAGAACCACTCATTAAGTTAGATGTATAGAACCACTCATTAAACTAGATGTATAGAACCACTCATTAAACTAGATGTATAGAACCACTCATTAAACTAGATGTATAGAACCACTCATTAAGTTAGATGTATAGAACCACTCATTAAGTTAGATGTATAGAACCACTCATTAAATTAGATGTATAGAACCACTCATTAAATTAGATGTATAGAACCACTCATTAAATTAGATGTATAGAACCACTCATTAAATTAGATGTATAGAACCATGCACTCATTAAACTAGATGTATAGAACCACTCATTAAACTAGATGTATAGAACCACTCATTAAACTAGATGTATAGAACCACTCATTAAACTAGATGTATAGAACCACTCATTAAACTAGATGTATAGAACCACTCATTAAACTAGATGTATAGAACCACTCATTAAACTAGATGTATAGAACCACTCATTAAATTAGATGTATAGAACCACTCATTAAACTAGATGTATAGAACCACTCATTAAACTAGATGTATAGAACCACTCATTAAATTAGATGTATAGAACCACTCATTAAACTAGATGTATAGAACCACTCATTAAATTAGATGTATAGAACCACTCATTAAACTAGATGTATAGAACCACTCATTAAACTAGATGTATAGAACCACTCATTAAACTAGATGTATAGAACCACTCATTAAATTAGATGTATAGAACCACTCATTAAATTAGATGTATAGAACCACTCATTAAATTAGATGTATAGAAGGAATTGGCTGAATCTTCTAAATCATGTTTCTGTGTCAGTGGGTTCTCAAACTATTTCATATCAAGGACCCCTTTAGAATGATCTGTATTTGGCCTCAAGGACCCCCTATCTGTATCAAGGACCCCTAGAATGATCTGTATTTGGCCGTCGACCCCCATTTGAAAATATGTTGTTCCAGGGACCCTCAAATGTTTACGCCACATTTTCAAAAAAAATTCAAAAACGGCAGATCTACAAGCTCGAAGCTTGTAGATCTGATGTTTTTCAACAAGTATGACATAATGCTTAAAACACCAAAAGGCGTTCCCTTACAGAATGGGTACAGTAGGGCCTACCTAAGTAAAAGTACTTTACTTATCCTGAATCCAGGGGGAGGGGGTGGAAAGTGAGACATTTTTCTCTATTATTTATTTCTCCCGGGGGGAGGGGAGGGAGGGGAGGGAGGGGGGGGGGTCCAGAAAGCCCGCCAAGGTCCTTGTTAGGAGGATGAAATATGGAACTGTTGTTGCGTTGGGGATGATTTAGTGAGTGACACCTTTTCTGCTCACAATGAGACAAAATCCTTGTGTTCGGAAGGTTATTATTCCCTGGTCTTACATCACGGTGTTCGGAAGGTTATTATTCCCTGGAACAACATATTTTCCGATGGGGGTCGGCGGGCCGATTACAGATAATTCTGGGGGTCCTTGACATGAAATAGTTTGAGCACCAACTGACATAATATAGAAACATGAGGGGTTTTTTCAGAACACTGTCAAGGATTTAGAAACCATTTTGTACAATCGACCTCGGGTCTAGTGTGTTCATCATGCAATTACATCCCAAGCTGGTTAATGATTGTTTGTTGATGTTGTTTCCTCGTGTTTCCAGGACGACGAGGAGGAAGAGGAGGAGGAGGAAGAGGAGGAGGAGGAGCGTCAGCGAGAGGACGAAGACGATAACGACGACGACATCAAAGAGGAAGAGGAGGAGCCTATTCCAGACTGAGTCACATGACCTACTCGGGAGCGTTGACCGTGAGCAACGATTGGTCAGCACCACCAAAACCACTGGGTGGCACTGTGGGACACTCTCTGGGGCTGCTGGGTTCTCATTGTATTCACTAGAAGAAGAAGAACACGGGCGCATGTTGACGGCACTTGAAACCTGGGATGATTTGTTTTTTGTAGTTTTAGTTGGATTCCTCTTCAGGTTAAAAACTACAAAACAACATGGCTGCAGGCTGCGTCACCATATAGTACACAGTGATGTAATCAACAACCCTGTGTTTAGACTGCAGGTGTGTCAATATGAGGGGTGTAACGATGCGTTATGCGATACATGGTTGTCGATACGACACATACGACGATATGTGTTCATTATGGAGAGACGATACCATTCAATGATTTGAAATCGATACAGTAACTATTTAGCAAATACGTTAAATGTGGATAGTGCAGGTTTTTCCAAGGGGAAAATGTATGAATTGGGATATTCGGATTGTAAACAAACACAGTGATTCTCTGGGGAAAATACATTAAACTAATGAATTAAACCCCTCTAAAATTAGCTAAATACCACAAGAAACATAGTATTGATACAAACGACCATTTGCATAGCAAAACCATACGACGCGAAACAAAGTCAATGTTGCCGTTTTCATCTTGATATACTTAAAATGTTATTAAAATCAATTTTTAGATTTAGTCGACTGAAAAACTGGACTCACACCAAAACATTGCATGCAGGTGACTAAAATGTGACTAAAACTAAATTAAGACTATTCAAGAGATAATTAAATTATTACATAATTATTATTATTATTATTATTATTATCGCCTCTTGACACAGCTGTGGAAATATTACATAATTCAATTATTACATTATTATTATTATTATTATTATCGCCTCTTGACACAGCTGTGGAAATATTACATAATTAAATTATTACATAATTATTATTATTATTATCGCCTCTTGACACAGCTGTGGAAATATTACATAATTAAATTATTACATTATTATTATCGCCTCTTGACACAGCTGTGGAAATATTACATAATTAAATTATTACATTAATATTATTATTATTATCGCCTCTTGACACAGCTGTGGAAATATTACATAATTAAATTATCACATTATTATTATTATTATCGCCTCTTGACACAGCTGTGGAAATATTACATAATTCAATTATTACATTATTATTATTATCGCCTCTTGACACAGCTGTGGAAATATTACATAATTCAATTATTACATTATTATTATTATCGCCTCTTGACACAGCTGTGGAAATATTACATAATTCAATTATTACATTATTATTATTATTATTATCGCCTCTTGACACAGCTGTGGAAATATTACATAATTAAATTATTACATTATTACATTATTATTATTATTATTATTATTATCGCCTCTTGACACTGCTGTGGAAATATTACACACTCATTATTGATTTGTGTCGTTTACTAGCTAGACTGTTTTTAATTTACATTACATTACTAAACCTGCTGTAGTTTTTAACCTGAACAGGAAACTACAAAATCAGTGGTTTCAAAGTCCCTCAACATTTGTTTGTTTTTATAGCGGTGAACCTTTTCTTCACAGACACAGTGGTGTGGTTTCTACTCCTGTTAATGACTTCACAGACACAGTGGTGTGGTTTCTACTCCTGTTAATGACTTCAGTAAAACAGAAGAAAGTTTATATTTTAGACATGAATGTATTTGAAAACACAGAACAGTTGGTTCATTCCGGCCGGCGGCCTTTGTTTTTTAAGGGCAAATACATTTATATGTATTTTCTAAAGGAAAGAGCGCCCCCTCTCTGTCAAGTCCTGTCTATATATATTTTTTATAAACTGTTTTTTATAACGATGATCGATGTCTCCTCGGAAAGATGTCGCTGACCAGAGCCGAGCTACATGCTAACAGCATGCTAACAACGAGTCCTAGGGCACTGACCAGATCAGCTACATGCTAACAGCATGCTAACAACGAGTCCTAGGGCACTGACCAGATCCGAGCTACATGCTAACCACATGCTAACAACGAGTCCTAGGGCACTGACCAGATCCGAGCTACATGCTAACCACATGCTAACAACGAGTCCTAGGGCACTGACCAGATCCGAGCTACATGCTAACAGCATGCTAACAACGAGTCCTAGGGCACTGACTAGATCTGAGCTACATGCTAACAGCATGCTAACAACGAGTCCTAGGGCACTGACCAGATCTGAGCTACATGCTAACAGCATGCTAACAACGAGTCCTAGGGCACTGACCAGATCCGAGCTACATGCTAACAGCATGCTAACAACGAGTCCTAGGGCACTGACCAGATCCGAGCTACATGCTAACCACATGCTAACGAGTCCGATTCAGCAGCGCGTTCAATAGGTTTTGGGATGCCGCGCGTCTGACTGTCATGTCCGACCTCATTAGTCGTCCCCCCGCCATCTATTTCCGTATGGTCCGACCTCATTAGTCGTCCCCCCGCCATCTATTTCCGTATGGTCCGACCTCATTAGTCGTCCCCCCACCATCTATTTCCGTATGGTCCGACCTCATTAGTCGTCCCCCCACCATCTATTTCCGTATGGTCCGACCTCATTAGTCGTCCCCCCGCCATCTATTTCCGTATGGTCCGACCTCATTAGTCTTCCCCCCGCCATCTATTTTCGTACACCAATGATGATTCCCCAAATATATATTTTTTCAAGCATAAAACTATTTGTCTTGTGAAAATTGCTCTAATTTTAATTATAAATTGTGTAATACGAGGATAGTCAAATAAACACACGCGCACATTTTTTCATTGTTCTGGTAATGTGTTCTTCACAGCTGTGTTCGCCCCCAAATGTCCTTTCAGAACATTTATCTGTTTAGCTTATAATGGTTTCTGATTCTTATTTCCATTATTTGTAATTTACAGCGTGTCTGTGTGTGTGTGTGTGTGTGCGTGTGCGTGTGTGTGCGTGTGTGTGTGTGTGTGTGTCTGTGTGTGTGTGTGTGTGTGTGTGTGTGCGTGTGTGTGTGTGTGCGTGTGTGTGTGTGTGTGTCCGTGAATGACTGGTTTATGTCGGTACTTGCTTACAAATAAAATAAAAAACACTCGTGTGATCTCAGGACAAGAACATTATTATCCGAATGTTGCATGTCCATCCAAATCTCATGAGGCACGTCCCACTGGGAGGAGAACCCCAAGGCAGACCAAGGATCACGTCCCACTGGGAGGAGACCCCGGTGCAGACCAAGGACCACGTCCCACTGGGAGGAGACCCCCGGGCAGACCAAGGACCACGTCCCACTGGGAGGAGACCCCCAGGGCAGACCAAGGACCACGTCCCACTGGGAGGAGACCCCCAGGGCAGACCAAGGACCACGTCCCACTGGGAGGAGACCCCGGGGCAGACCAAGGACCACGTCCCACTGGGAGGAGACCCCGGGGCAGACCAAGGATCACGTCCCACTGGGAGGAGACCCCGGGGCAGACCAAGGACCACGTCCCACTGGGAGGAGACCCCCGGGGGCAGACCAAGGACCACGTCCCACTGGGAGGAGACCCCAAGGCAGACCAAGGACCACGTCCCACTGGGAGGAGACCCCGGGGCAGACCAAGGACCACGTCCCACTGGGAGGAGACCCCGGGGCAGACCAAGGACCACGTCCCACTGGGAGGAGACCCCAAGGCAGACCAAGGACCACGTCCCACTGGGAGGAGACCCCAAGGCAGACCAAGGACCACGTCCCACTGGGAGGAGACCCCAAGGCAGACCAAGGACCACGTCCCACTGGGAGGAGACCCCAAGGCAGACCAAGGACCACGTCCCACTGGGAGGAGACCCCAAGGCAGACCAAGGATCACGTCCCACTGGGAGGAGACCCCAAGGCAGACCAAGGATCACGTCCCACTGGGAGGAGACCCCGGGGCAGACCAAGGACCACGTCCCACTGGGAGGAGACCCCGGGGCAGACCAAGGATCACGTCCCACTGGGAGGAGACCCCGGGGGCAGACCAAGGACCACGTCCCACTGGGAGGAGACCCCAAGGCAGACCAAGGACCACGTCCCACTGGGAGGAGACCCCGGGGCAGACCAAGGACCACGTCCCACTGGGAGGAGACCCCAGGGCAGACCAAGGACCACGTCCCACTGGGAGGAGACCCCCGGGGGCAGACCAAGGATCACGTCCCACTGGGAGGAGACCCCCGGGGGAAGACCAAGGATCACGTCCCACTGGGAGGAGACCCCCGGGGGAAGACCAAGGATCACGTCCCACTGGGAGGAGACCCCGGGGGGCAGACCAAGGACCAGTTGGAGGAAACACATCGACTCCACTGGCCTTGGAACGTCTCGGAATCCCCCAGGAGGAAGTCACTAATGTTGCTCTGGAGAGGGAAGTCTGGAGCTCTCTGGTGGAGCTGTTGGCCCAGCGTAACATACAGGTGTGACGGTACAATTCGGGAGTTTACTGGAGTTTGTTGGAAAGTTTAACGGGAGTTTTCCTGTAATATAAACATCCGTATTCCATGTTTTCTTGCGCAGTGCAGGTGTTTAAGTGCTAGTGGAAAACCCCATAGACCCACAATGGACTTTTCTAAAAAATGGGGGTCTCTAGCTGGCATGTTTTCAAATGGGGGTCTCTAGCTGGCATGTTTTCAAATGGGGGTCCGCGGGCCTAATTAGTGTCAATTTGGGGGTCCTTGACGTGAAGAAGCTCACGGATTGATCACGATGGTCAGCCCCCCCCCCCCACACCCCCTCTCCATCCATCCCTCCCTCCCTCCCTCCCTACATCCATCCCTCCATCCATCCATCCCTCCCTCCCTCCATCCATCCCTCCCTCCCTTCCTCCATCCATCCCTCCCTCCCTCCCTCCCTCCCTCCCTCCCTCCCTCCCTCCCTCCCTCCATCCCTCCCTCCCTCCCTCCCTCCATCCCTCCCTCCCTCCCTCCCTCCATCCCTCCCTCCCTCCCTCCCTCCATCCCTCCCTCCATCCCTCCCTCCCTCCCTCCCTCCCTCCCTCCCTCCATCCCTCCCTCCCTCCATCCATCCCTCCCTCCCTCCCTCCCTCCCTCCCTCCCTCCCTCCATCCCTCCCTCCCTCCCTCCCTCCCTCCCTCCCTCCCTCCCTCCCTCCCTCCATCCCTCCCTCCCTCCCTCCCTCCATCCCTCCCTCCCTCCCTCCCTCCCTCCATCCCTCCCTCCATCCCTCCCTCCCTCCCTCCCTCCATCCCTCCCTCCCTCCCTCCCTCCCTCCCTCCCTCCATCCATCCATCCATCCATCCCTCCCTCCCTCCCTCCCTCCATCCTACGAGGAATATCTGGGAACTGAACAGACTTACTTTAGAAGTGACATTTACTATAGAGACACACACACACACACACTCACACTTTAATTGCCGTTGTGTGTGTGTGTGTGTGTGTGTGTGCGCGAGCGCACGTTGTCAGATCTTCGGTAAAGATAACATCTCCGTAGCGCCGAGTCTCCGTGACCTTTCTGTGACCTTTTCCACAGCTCCACTCTGCTGCGACATCTCTGACGCTTTACTGCTTACTCTGTAGATATAACACGTGTGTGTGTGTGTGTGTGTGTGTGTGTGTGTCTGTCTGTCTGTGTGTGTGTGTGTGTGTCTGTCTGTGTGTGTGTGTGTGTCTGTGTGTGTGTGTGTGTGTGTGTGTGTGTGTCTGTGTGTGTGTCTGTGTGTGTGTGTGTGTGTGTGTGTGTGTGTCTGTGTGTGTGTGTCTGTGAGTGTGTGTGTGTGTGTGTGCGTGCGTGTGTGTGTGCGTGCGTGTGTGTTTGTGTGTGTGTGTCTGTGTGTGTGTTTGTGTGTCTGTGTGTGTGTGTGTGTGTGTGTGTGTGTCTGTGTGTGTGTGTGTGTGTGTGTCTGTGTGTGTGTGTGTGTGTGTGTGTCTGTGTGTGTGTGTGTGTGTCTGTGTGTGTGTGTCTGTGTGTGTGTGTGTGTGTCTGTGAGTGTGTGTGTGTCTGTGAGTGTGTGTGTGTCTGTGAGTGTGTGTGTGTCTGTGAGTGTGTGTGTGTCTGTGAGTGTGTGTGTGTGTGAGTGTGTGTGTGTCTGTGAGTGTGTGTGTGTGTCTGTGAGTGTGTGTGTGTCTGTGAGTGTGTGTGTGTGTGTGTGAGTGTGTGTGTGTCTGTGAGTGTGTGTGTGTCTGTGAGTGTGTGTTTACAGTTGTTCAGTTTCTCCTTCAGTGGATTCTCTTCTGCTGTGATATTTACTCTCATCTTTATTCTTCCTGTGGGCGCGCGTACGTGTGTGCGTGCGTGCGTGTATGCGTGCGTGTATGCGTGCGTGTATGCGCGCGTGCGTGCGTGTGTGCATGCGTGCGTGCGTGCGTGTATGCGTGTGTGCGTGCGTGTATGCGTGCGTGCGTGCGTGTATGCGTGCGTGCGTGCGTGTATGCGTGCGTGCGTGTATGCGTGCGTGCGTGCGTGTATGCGTGCGTGCGTGCGTGTATGCGTGCGTGTGTGCGTGTATGCGTGCGTGTGTGCATGTATGCGTGCGTGTGTGCGTGTGTGCGTGTATGCGTGCGTGTGTGCGTGCGTGCGTGCGTGCGTGCGTGTATGCGTGCGTGTATGCGTGCGTGCATGTATGCGTGCGTGTGTGCGTGTATGTGTGCGTGTGTGCGTGCGTGCGTGCGTGCGTGCATGTATGCGTGCGTGTGTGCGTGCATGTGTGCGTGCGTGTATGCGTGCGTGTATGCGTGCGTGCATGTATGCGTGCGTGTGTGCGTGCGTGTGTGCGTGCGTGCGTCCTTGGGTTCCGCGTCAAATTTACGCCCTCAAATAAAAAGGTAAACACTGAGCAAGATACTGGCAGCTGATTGGTTGTCCTGTCACAGCTTTATGGAAGGCGTAAATCACACCGAGAACCGCGCACGCACGCACACACACGCACAGACGCGCACGCACACTCACACACACACACACACACACACACACACACACACTCACACGCACGCACCAGCAGCAGTGGTGGTGAATCCTAACTGAGTTGAGGTCGTGCAGATTTGGCACACGGACGTTCATTTTTGTCCGAAAGATTTCGAGCAAGCGACAAAAAATGTAATGAATCTAAATGAAACTAAATGTACAATAACCAAACACTAGGAGTGTAACGATACAAGTTAACAGCGATCACGATAGATATTATTATTATTAATAATTAATAATAATAATAATAATTACTGTCGTAGCAAAGCATTTGAATTGAAAACCAGAATAATAATTTTGCTATTTTTGAATTGGAATCCCGAAAAGTTACTTTTATTGAATGTCAAAAAGCATTTAGTTATAACTTTATGAACTGTTAACATAACTATTGGACACACAAAATGATAACATTCTAAATGCTAGGCATTAAGTACTGGTCATTTAATACTAGTCATAAAGCAGGTTTGGAATTGTAAACAGCTGAAGTCAATACTGTAGCATTCTGATATCGACATACAGTAACTATTTAAAATACATTGACGTTATGTTAAACTAAGTATAATCAAACCCCTCTTTTATTCAAAAAAATGGCTAAATACCAAAATGTAGTATTAACACAATTAACTGCATATATAGCAAAACGATAATCGATACCGATTACTTGCATTGCACAACGATACGATACGATACGATACGATACGATACGATACGATACGATACATATAGTCAATGTTGCCGTTTTCATTTCGCTATACTTCGATTCATGAAATTAAAATCGATTTTTCGATGCAGTCACTGTATCGTTACTGAACACCGAATCTAAATCACCCTAATGAAGCTAAATGTAGACGATAAGGAAATACCACACGGACGGACGGACGGACGGACGCTCCCTTAAACATGACACAGCTCCGTTTAGAGGACATGCACACACACACACACACACACACATGTCACACACGGTTCCATTTCTCTCACGTCCATCCAAGGACATCGCAGTGTGTCACCATCAGTCCCCCCCCCCCCCACACACACCCCCCCCCCCCCCTCACCCTCTGAGCCGCGGTGGTAAGAGACTCACCGCTCACCCAAACACATCTCTCTGTTTTTACTAAAACTACAACATGACATCACTGAGCCGCGGTGGTAAGAGACTCACCCAAACACATCTCTCTGTTTTTACTAAAACTACAACATGACGTCACTGAGCCGCGGTGGTAAGAGACTCACCGCTCACCCCAAACACACCTCTCTGTTTTTACTATAAACTACAACATGACGTCACTGAGCCGCGGCGGTAAGAGACTCACCCAAACACACCTCTCTGTTTTTACTAGAACTACAACATGACGTCACTGAGCCGCGGTGGTAAGAGACTCACCCAAACACACCTCTCTGTTTTTACTAGAACTACAACATGACGTCACTGAGCCGCGGTGGTAAGAGACTCACCGCTCACCCAAACACACCTCTCTGTTTTTACTAAAACTACAACATGACGTCACTGAGCCGCGGTGGTAAGAGACTCACTGCTCACCCAAACACATCTCTGTTTTTACTAGAACTACAACATGACGTCACTGAGCCGCGGTGGTAAGAGACTCACCCAAACACACTTCTCTGTTTTTACTAGAACTACAACATGACGTCACTGAGCCGCGGTGGTAAGAGACTCACCCAAACACATTTATCTGTTTTTACTAGAACTACAACATGACGTCACTGAGCCGCGGTGGTAAGAGACTCACCCAAACACACCTCTCTGTTTTTACTAGAACTACAACATGACGTCACTGAGCCGCGGTGGTAAGAGACTCACCCAAACACATCTCTCTGTTTTTACTAGAACTACAACATGACGTCACTGAGCCGCGGTGGTAAGAGACTCACCCAAACACACCTCTCTGTTTTGACTAAAACTACAACATGACGTCACTGAGCCGCGGTGGTAAGAGACTCACCCAAACACAACTCTCTGTTTTGACTAAAACTACAACATGACATCACTGAGCCGCGGCGGTAAGAGACTCACCCAAACACACCTCTCTGTTTTGACTAGAACTACAACATGACGTCACTGAGCCGCGGTGGTAAGAGACTCACCGCTCACCCAAACACACCTCTCTGTTTTGACTAAAACTACAACATGACGTCACTGAGCCGCGGCGGTAAGAGACTCACCGCTCACCACAAACACATCTCTCTGTTTTTACTACAACATGACGTCACTGAGCCGCGGTGGTAAGAGACTCACCCAAACACACCTCTCTGTTTTTACTAGAACTACCACATGACGTCACTGAGCCGCGGTGGTAAGAGACTCACCCAAACACACCTCTCTGTTTTTACTAGAACTACCACATGACGTCACTGAGCCGCGGTGGTAAGAGACTCACCCAAACACACCTCTCTGTTTTTACTGAAGCTACGGTTACGGCGGTCACCTTATCACCTAATACTGGAATATGAAAAGGCCTTTTAGGATATAATAAATGCCATGTCTTTGTATCTCTTTCTAAAGCACCTCGTAGACATGGAGCCTCTGTAAGGTTCATCATCATACCACAGTCTTCACGCTGACGGCAGGGTAATGGAGATCTGAGCAAGCATCCAGAACAGAGAGAGACACCGTTTGCCAAAAGGGTAAGTTCACAAATCCAAAAGTAACATCCAAACATAAAAGGCAGGTCTACGCTGCTGTATTTTAAACATCAGTTATTATAGGAATGGAACACAAAGGGCAGGTCTACGCTGCTGTATTTTAACATCAGTTATTATAGGAATGGAACACAAAGGGCAGGTCTACGCTGCTGTATTTTAACATCAGTTATTATAGAAATGGAACACAAAGGGCAGGTCTACGCTGCTGTATTTTAACATCAGTTATTATAGGAATGGAACACAAAGGGCAGGTCTACGCTGCTGTATTTTAACATCAGTTATTATAGGAATGGAACACAAAGGGCAGGTCTACGCTGCTGTATTTTAACATCAGTTATTATAGGAATGGAACATAAAGGGCAGGTCTACGCTGCTGTATTTTAACATCAGTTATTATAGGAATGGAACACAGAGGGCAGGTCTACGCTGCTGTATTTTAACATCAGTTATTATAGGAATGGAACATAAAGGGCAGGTCTACGCTGCTGTATTTTAACATCAGTTATTATAGGAATGGAACACAAAGGGCAGGTCTACGCTGCTGTATTAGGTCTATATGATCATTAGGCAGATGTTTTTTTAAACAAGATTATTTTTACAAAAATGTTTAGATTTTCATCATCGTGAGAACGATGGCTTCCATTTTCTCTTTGCAACTTTCCAGGACTAGAAAGCCTGCAGTTTCTATTAGCTTGTATTCCCCATCGATGATGTCACTGGAAGACGGTTTCTGAACTGCCCACAGCCCTCCTATGAGACACGGACAGAGTAGAAAAAAGTCGCGCCATTTTTTCATGATTATTAGTGAGGACCTGTTATATGAAGATAGGTTGAAAAGTGGTGAAGTGGTCCTTTAAGCCACAGAGACAACTATAAGGTCTTCCGTTCATCATAATACCAGCGTCTACATGTTGACGGCAGCTGAACAAACTGTAATATATATTCTGTCAGAGCGGCACGTTTTTTTTAACTCAAATCTTTGCTTCTGAGGAGGTGGGGGGGGGAACCACTGACAGAACCACTGACAGAACCACTGACAGAACCACACTGACAGAACCACTGACAGAACCACTGACAGAACCCCACTGACAGAACCACTAACAGAACCCCACTGACAGAACCACTGACAGAACCCCACTGACAGAACCACTGACAGAACCACACTGACAGAACCACTGACAGAACCACTGACAGAACCCCACTGACAGAACCACTGACAGAACCCCACTGACAGAACCACTGACAGAACCCCACTGACAGAACCACTGACAGAACCACACTGACAGAACCACTGACAGAACCACTGACAGAACCACACTGACAGAACCCCACTGACAGAACCCCACTGACAGAACCACTGACAGAACCACTGACAGAACCCCACTGACAGAACCACTGACAGAACCCCACTGACAGAACCCCACTGACAGAACCACTGACAGAACCCCACTGACAGAACCACTGACAGAACCCCACTGACAGAACCCCACTGACAGAACCCCACTGACAGAACCACTGACAGAACCCCACTGACAGAACCACTGACAGAACCCCACTGACAGAACCCCACTGACAGAACCACTGACAGAACCCCACTGACAGAACCCCACTGACAGAACCACTGACAGAACCACTGACAGAACCACTGACAGAACCCCACTAACAGAACCCCACTGACAGAACCCCACTGACAGAACCCCACTGACAGAACCCCACTGACAGAACCACTGACAGAACCACTGACAGAACCCCACTGACAGAACCCCACTGACAGAACCCCACTGACAGAACCACTGACGGAACCACTGACAGAACCACTGACAGAACCCCACTGACAGAACCACTGACAGAACCACTGACAGAACCCCACTGACAGAACCACTGACAGAACCACTGACGGAACCACTGACGGAACCACTGACAGAACCACTGACAGAACCACTGACAGAACCACTGACAGAACCACTGACAGAACCCCACTGACAGAACCACTGACAGAACCCCACTGACAGAACCACTGACGGAACCACTAACAGAACCCCACTGACAGAACCACTGACAGAACCACTGACAGAACCCCACTGACAGAACCCCACTGACAGAACCACTGACAGAACCACTGACAGAACCACTGACAGAACCCCACTGACAGAACCACTGACGGAACCACTAACAGAACCCCACTGACAGAACCACTGACAGAACCACTGACAGAACCACTGACAGAACCACTGACAGAACCCCACTGACAGAACCCCACTGACAGAACCACTGACAGAACCACTGACAGAACCACTGACAGAACCACTGACAGAACCACTGACAGAACCCCACTGACAGAACCACTGACAGAACCCCACTGACAGAACCACTGACAGAACCACTAACAGAACCACTGACAGAACCACTGACAGAACCACTGACAGAACCCCACTGACAGAACCCCACTGACAGAACCACTGACAGAACCACTGACAGAACCACTAACAGAACCCCACTGACAGAACCACTGACAGAACCACTAACAGAACCCCACTGACAGAACCACTGACAGAACCACTGACAGAACCCCACTGACAGAACCCCACTGACAGAACCACTGACAGAACACTGACAGAACCACTGACAGAACCCCACTGACAGAACCACTGACAGAACCACTGACAGAACCACTGACAGAACCACTGACAGAACCCCACTGACAGAACCACTGACAGAACCCCACTGACAGAACCACTGACAGAACCACTAACAGAACCACTGACAGAACCACTGACAGAACCACTGACAGAACCCCACTGACAGAACCCCACTGACAGAACCACTGACAGAACCACTGA
>NC_137878.1:42025641-42038141 GCF_963924005.1 Protomyctophum bolini | reverse complement strand
GAAGCCATCTGCCTTGCTGAGATTACTATTTGATCCGAATAGAATGGATTCAGTTTTTCCCAGGTGTAAGGATAGTTTGTTATCAGCGAGCCAGGTGCAGATTCTACCGAGTTCAGAGCTGAGGGTCTTTTCAACCTGCAGTTTGTTCCTGTCCGAGACCAGCAGTGCTGAGTCGTCTGCGAACAGGAACAAGTTGCAGTCACAACCTGATGTCATGTCCTTTACATATATTAGGAACAGTAAAGACCCTAGTATGCTTCCTTGTGGGACGCCACAGCTCACTGGGAGGGGGGGGGGGGACAGTGTTCCGTTCACCTCCACCATCTGTTCTCTCCCCTCCAGGTAGGATTGCATCCAGCTCACTGATGTGCTATCAAAACCAATAGCTTTAAGCTTGTTAACCAGTATGGAGTGGTTCACGGTGTCAAAAGCCTTTTGGAGGTCCAGCATGACCATGCCGCAGTATGTGCCAGCATCCACCTGGTGTTTGATGTGGTCGCTCAAATAGAGGAGGCATGTGTCAGTGGAGTGGGGTGTTCTGAAGCCAGGTTGGAACTCGTACATTAATTTATTAGTGGCAAGATACTTTTCAACCTGTTCATAGACTATTTTTTCCATCACTTTCGAGACGGAGCTTAGAATAGAAATAGGGCGGTAGTTGCGGGGGTATAATTTACTCCCTTTCTTGTGCAAGGGGGTTACTTTGGCCAGTTTGAAACACACACACACACACACACACACACACGCACACACACACACTCACACTCACACTCACACTCACTCACACACTCACACTCACACTCACTCACACACACACTCACACACAAACACACACACACACACACACGCTCACACTCACACTCACACTCACACTCACACTCTCACACACACACACACACACACGCACACACACGCACACACACACACACACACACACACACACACACACACACACCTTTGCATAGATTGTGTGTCGTTTTGTCAATGCATGTAGGAATGTAATGGTTAAACTGTAAACTGATGTTCTGGCGCCATCTAGTGTCCATCAGCGGACACTGCAGGGATACATTAAGAAGAAGAAAAAAGTTTACTGCACTTTTTTTTATTTTTTTATTAAACTGGTCTAGAGGTGATGCGTGATGTGACATCACCAAACCCGGAAGTTATGCAGGAAATATTCATAATTATTAATAATAATAATACCGAGTGTCAAAAAACTACTTTCTGGCCTCGACAGCCCATACATCCACACAGAAAAGTCCTTTACAATCTACAATGTAGGCATTTAGCAGACGCTCTTAATCCAGGGCGACTTACATTAAGCAAGAACAAAAAAGCATGGGAATACATCACAAAAAAAGCATTTATCATGAAACATGCGTAAGCTAAGAACGTAACAGTGGAATATCTATAAACTATACATATATACTATACTATGCTATAAATATGTACTATGGCGTGCTATGACTATATATACAATGCAATTCTAGTGCTGTCTACATAACATGCTATCCGTCTGTATCAAATGCTATCTCTAAGTCTACATAAATGCTATCTAAGGGGGTAGGGTAAGTGCTATGGCCACCGAGTGGCGCGCTACGAGCTTGTAGATCTGCTATTTTTATAGAATCGACTGACATTTTTATAGAATCTGATCTCAGGTCAGAATGGGTTCATCAGACCAGTGTGTGTGTGTGTGTGTGTGTCCAGTGGAAACCTCGTATGAATCTGATCTCAGGTCAGAATGGGTTCATCAGACCAGTGTAGTGTCCAGTGGAAACCTCGTATGAATCTGATCTCAGGTCAGAATGGGTTAAGCATGCCCATACCCTCTATGTTTATGTTTTTGTTACATACACACTCCAATGCAAACTATCTGTCAATCAATCAATCAATCAATCAATCAATCAATATAATATAATGATGTGTCGCTGCTTTCAAATTGCTGATTCATTCAAATATGTAAACCCTATTGAATTATGCGCAATACAAAGATGATCAATTTGTAATTTATAATAATTATATGGTTTAAATACTGAGAATGTTTGGCTGATTATTAAATTGTTCACACTTACTTTCTTGATTAGTTTGTTATTTGTTATTAGTTTGTTGTCTAAGCTAACATAAATATAAGACCATGTTGTTCATCAAGGTTGTCTTTACCAGTTCCTGACTCGTTACTCGTTACAAATGAGTGTCATTTGTTTTTGTTCATTCGTTCAGTTATGCACTCTGTAGCAATACATGGTTGGAAGACATGCAAAAACAGAACAGATCTACAAGCTATCAACGGGTAAAAACAGACATGCGTTGTAGTTTGTAGATCCGTTTTTCTTTCTTTTTTTTACCTGTGCATCCCGCTCTGTTACTATATGGGACTCAATGGGAGTGTCGCCTCTTCATGTAGAATCTCTTTGGACAGGTGTAGGTGTTTGAGGCGGAGCCGGGAGAGAACTCCAACTCCCAGAGGGCTGTGCAGCAGCAGAGCCGGGAGAGAACTCCAACTCCCAGAGGGCCGTGCAGCAGCAGAGCCGGGAGAGAACTCCAACTCCCAGAGGGCCGTGCAGCAGCAGAGCTGGGAGAGCACATGGCAGAGCAAACAAACAGTCCAAGGACGGACAGAGAGCTGAGGGCTGGACGGAGCTGGACCCCAAGGACTGACCGGAGACAAGTTAGTCACTGTTTGGACATTATTCTCCCTTTGGGACGTTTGGTGTTGTCTTTGTAAACTGCCTCATGTTGGCCTAAATACACCTGAGTTCAATATACCTGGGTTCATTAAATACACCTCTCACTAGCCTGCTCTGTAGCTCTCATGATGACATCACAATATGTTATCATCATTGTAGTACCTGGGAACCCAAATACTAGTACCATGTAGCCTATACCATGTGGAACATGTTACCTCCACACAGCCTGAGCAAGGCTAGGAATCACCCCTTCTATACCTCCCCCTGGTGGTGAGATAATGCTATAATGTGATGTATGCAAACATGCCTTTAAAGTGTGTTGTTGAAGAAGTAGACGATCTTTACTAGTAGAATTAGAAGCGCGACATGTCCTGGCACCTCTCTGAGGTTGAGAATAAAACCACAGTACCCAAGGAGAATGTTCTGTATGGATTGAAATATTTATTTACAGTTTGCAGAATTACAGTACATTTCAAGCACAAACTAAATACAAAGACTGTGAGTGGACGACCCAATTAAGCATTACTCTTGTTTACAAGAGGGTCCACCATGTTCAATTAATCAAATAGACACTTATGTAGCCAAAGAACAGAACAGGAATTCATCATAAAGGAAGTAAAAAAGGGAAAAGAAACATATACAGTGAGGGGGAAAAGGGGGGGGGGGGATTCAAATTTGACGGGGGCCAGTTTCGAATTGCAGCCGTCCGTAGGTGCCCTTTGAAGGAGTCAAGGGATTTGCATGTCTTAATGACGAATAATACGAATGTAGGGCGTATGTAGTCCAAACATGACTAATCAACCCATGAATCGAACAACACAGTGCACACCATTAACTTCTAGTCTAGTCCAAGTCAAGTCCTGTAAAATCTGTTCATTTGGCATAACTATTATTGTGAATTACACAAGTTTGTGTGAAATGCCACAAATCAAACATCCATGAATGCATCCGACAGTGATATTTAATAATGATCTACATTACATTACATTTACACACATGTATTTGTACAGCACTTTTCATGACATGAAGTTCAGCTCAAAGAGCTTTACAGAGCAAAATATGTACAGGTTCACAAAGGTTCTCATCAATCTGTAGATTAACATTGGAATGAGTGGGGCTCTTGGGGGTTCCCGCCCCAACATGGCTTAATTAAATGCAAATGACTTACAGATCTTTAAGGAGAGACTGCTCGTATTCCTGGAGAGCTTTGTGCAAAGTGTCTTTGGCTGTGCTGGAGGTCAGGAGAGCGTAGATCGCCCTCATCTTGTCCTGAGTGGTGGGATTGGACATCACATTGCTGTAGCCCTCACTGTCTAGGATGTCCTTCTCAAAGAGTACATCTAGGATGGGACCCACGTTCCTCACCCTGTCGACCAGGAAACGCCGATGTTGGTCCACAAAGTGTTTCGCTGAAGTTAAGGAGGATTGAACGTTGAGTTGTTGGTTTTCATTTGACATTGTTTTAAAATGGAAAGTGCCATATAGGAGCTAACAATTCTTATTCTAAAAATTGCAGTAAAGTGATAGTTTGTGCTGGTAGTATATATATATATATATATATATATATATATATATATACACACACACACACACACAGTGTGTGTGTGTTATAGATATCGTTATAGATCGTTGCTGCAGAAATCTCCTTATTTAAACGTGTTTGTTCATGAATTAACGTCCTACTTGACCTCACTACAGCGTCACGCTAAAACATCCAAAGTAACAACAGATCTACAAGCTATAGAGACTCACCTGGTATGGAAGTAACAACAGATCTACAAGCTAGAGACTCACCTGGTATGGAAGTAACAACAGATCTACAAGCTATAGACTCACCTGGTATGGAAGCAGCCGCTCCTGTAGATTGTGCTGGTATGGAAGCAGCCGCTCCTGTAGATTGTGCTGCAAGAAATAAAAGTGTTCAAATTATGAACAGAAACGAACCATCGAGGCCCATCTCACCACGGTGAAATAGCACGGACTGGCAAGTCCCTACATAAACCCCCACAATCCCTACATGTTACACTACTACTGTTTAAGTCCCTACATAAACCCCCACAATCCCTACGTATTACACTACTACTGTTTAAGTCCCTACATAAACCCCCACAATCCCTACGTGTTACACTACTACTGTTTAAGTCCCTACATAAACCCCCACAATCCCTACGTGTTACACTACTACTGTTTAAGTCCCTACATAAACCCCCACAATCCCTACATGTTACACTACTACTGTTTTATACATAAACCCCCACAATCCTTACATGTTACACTACTACTGTTTAAGTCCCTACATAAACCCCCACAATCCCTACATGTTACACTACTACTGTTTTATACATAAACCCCCACAATCCTTACATGTTACACTACTACTGTTTAAGTCCCTACATAAACCCCCACAATCCCTACATGTTACACTACTACTGTTTTATACATAAACCCCCACAATCCTTACATGTTACACTACTACTGTTTAAGTCCCTACATAAACCCCCACAATCCCTACATGTTACACTACTACTGTTTAAGTCCCTACATAAACCCCCACAATCCCTACATGTTACACTACTACTGTTTAAGTCCCTACATAAACCCCCACAATCCCTACATGTTACACTACTACTGTTTAAGTCCCTACATAAACCCCCACAATCCCTACATGTTACACTACTACTGTTTAAGTCCCTACATAAACCCCCACAATCCCTACATGTTACACTACTACTGTTTAAGTCCCTACATAAACCCCCACAATCCCTACGTGTTACACTACTACTGTTTAAGTCCCTACATAAACCCCCACAATCCCTACGTGTTACACTACTACTGTTTAAGTCCCTACATAAACCCCCACAATCCTTACATGTTACACTACTACTGTTTAAGTCCCTACATAAACCCCCACAATCCCTACATGTTACACTACTACTGTTTAAGTCCCTACATAAACCCCCACAATCCCTACATGTTACACTACTACTGTTTAAGTCCCTACATAAACCCCCACAACCCCTACATGTTACACTACTACTGTTTAAGTCCCTACATAAACCCCCACAATCCCTACATGTTACACTACTACTGTTTAAGTCCCGACATAAACCCCCACAATCCTTACATGTTACACTACTACTGTTTAAGTCCCTACATAAACCCCCACAATCCCTACATGTTACACTACTACTGTTTAAGTCCCTACATAAACCCCCACAATCCCTACGTGTTACACTACTACTGTTTAAGTCCCTACATAAACACCCACAATCCCTACATGTTACACTACTACTGTTTAAGTCCCTACATAAACCCCCACAATCCCTACATGTTACACTACTACTGTTTAAGTCCCTACATAAACACCCACAATCCCTACATGTTACACTACTACTGTTTAAGTCCCTACATAAACCCCCACAACCCCTACATGTTACACTACTACTGTTTAAGTCCCTACATAAACACCCACAATCCCTACATGTTACACTACTACTGTTTAAGTCCCTACATAAACACCCACAATCCCTACATGTTACACTACTACTGTTTTGACCGCGACAGATTGCTATTTCACCGCGTGAGGGAGAGGGAGAGTGAGATCGGATTTGACATGATTTACGATTCGGTTGCAACTCGACCGGGGCTGAGTCGGCTCTACCGAACTTCACAAAGTTCCACGCGACAACGGGCGCGCTTCAGCGTGCTCGGTGGTAGGTTGTTAAAAGGCCACCAGTAGGTCTGTGATATAAACTGGTGCTACAGGCCATTCAGTGCTTTATAGGTTGTTAAAAGGCTACCAGTAGGTCTGTGATATAAACTGGGGCTAGGCCATTTAGTGCTTTATAGGTTGTTAAAAGGCTACCAGTAGGTCTGTGATATAAACTGGGGCTAGGCCATTTAGTGCTTTATAGGTTGTTAAAAGGCCACCAGTAGGTCTGTGATATAAACTGGTGCTACAGGCCATTCAGTGCTTTATAGGTTGTTAAAAGGCTACCAGTAGGTCTGTGATATAAACTGGGGCTAGGCCATTTAGTGCTTTATAGGTTGTTAAAAGGCCACCAGTAGGTCTGTGATATAAACTGGGGCTAGGCCATTTAGTGCTTTATAGGTTGTTAAAAGGCCACCAGTAGGTCTGTGATATAAACTGGGGCTATAGGCCATTTAGTGCTTTATAGGTTGTTAAAAGGATTTTAAAATGGATTCTGGATTCGATATGGAGCCAGTGTAGTTCAGCCAGTACCGGTGTTATGTGTCTGCTCTGCGGTTTGTATTGGTGAGAATTCTAGCGGCTGGATTCTGTATTAATTGTAGTTTGTGAATAGAGGAACAGTTAAGGGTAGTGTACAGTCCATTACAGTAGTAAATGAGGAGATAGGTGCCCCTATGAGGAGGGGCCCCTATGAGGAGCATTTCAGTGTCAGTGTAATATGTACAGATTTGGGGGTTTTCCAGGTGTGTGTATTTGAATTGCCAATCTGTGCCATTTCACCGTATTTGGGTGAGACCGGCTTGCTACATCCCAAGGTTGAATGAAAGTCCATAACTTTACCTTCCAGGGTAATGTGTTGCTGCCAGACCGGGCCAGAGTCGGGGCTCAGTAATTTCATTGAGATTCTTTCTGCATTGCCGTCCAGATCCACCACGAACGTTGGATGGTAATTTCCAAAATTGTCTCCAAAATAAGTTGCAGCCTGAAAACAGAGACTTGTGTTAATTGTGTTACAGCAGCCTATAGTAACTAGTAGCCTAGTTAGCAGCCTAGTAACTAGTAGCCTAGTTACAGCAGCTGCAGCAGCAGTGGCGGAGGAGTGGAAATAACAGTTTCCTTGACTCACACTGCTTTACCATACAATAAACAGACAACGTAGGTTTAATACGTACCTTAGGTTGTACTCTCTGTGAAGGACACACTGACAGACTGTAGGTTAATACGTACCTCAGGTTGTACTCTCTGTGAAGGACACACTGACAGACTGTAGGTTTAATACGTACCTTAGGTTGTACTCTCTGTGAAGGACACACTGACAGACTGTAGGTTAATACGTACCTCAGGTTGTACTCTCTGTGAAGGACACACTGACAGACTGTAGGTTTAATACGTACCTCAGGTTGTACTCTCTGTGAAGGACACACTGACAGACTGTAGGTTTAATACGTACCTCAGGTTGTACTCTCTGTGAAGGACACACTGACAGACTGTAGGTTTAATACGTACCTCAGGTTGTACTCTCTGTGAAGGACACACTGACAGACTGTAGGTTTAATACGTACCTCAGGTTGTACTCTCTGTGAAGGACACACTGACAGACTGTAGGTTTAATACGTACCTCAGGTTGTACTCTCTGTGAAGGACACACTGACAGACTGTAGGTTTAATACGTACCTCAGGTTGTACTCTCTGTGAAGGACACACTGACAGACGGTAGGTTTAATACGTACCTCAGGTTGTACTCTCTGTGAAGGACACACTGACAGACTGTAGGTTTAATACGTACCTCAGGTTGTACTCTCTGTGAAGGACACACTGACAGACTGTAGGTTTAATACGTACCTCAGGTTGTACTCTCTGTGAAGGACACACTGACAGACGGTAGGTTTAATACGTACCTCAGGTTGTACTCTCTGTGAAGGACACACTGACAGACTGTAGGTTTAATACGTACCTCAGGTTGTACTCTCTGTGAAGGACACACTGACAGACTGTAGGTTTAATACGTACCTCAGGTTGTACTCTCTGTGAAGGACACACTGACAGACTGTAGGTTTAATACGTACCTCAGGTTGTACTCTCTGTGAAGGACTCACTGACAGACTGTAGGTTAATACGTACCTCAGGTTGTACTCTCTGTGAAGGACACTGCAGCACTGACAGACTGTAGGTTTAATACGTACCTCAGGTTGTACTCTCTGTGAAGGACACACTGACAGACTGTAGCGTTGGTCCGGGATGAGAACACAGTCGGAGGTGACCGGCTCGATGGGTTGCTTGTTTTCATGAACTCCCTTCACCTATAATGACACCAACACAGTTTGGTCAGATGGTTCATTCATACTTTCACCTATAATGACACCAACACAGTTTGGTCAGATGGTTCATTCATACTTTCACCTATAATGACACCAACACAGTTTGGTCAGATGGTTCATTCATACTTTCACCTATAATGACACCAACACAGTTTGGTCACATGGTTCATTCATACTTTCACCTATAATGACACCAACACAGTTTGGTCAGATGGTTCATTCATACTTTCACCTATAATGACACCAACACAGTTTGGTCAGATGGTTCATTCATAGTGGCCGGTATCAGGTATGTAGGCAGAGCTGACATTTCTCAGGAGCCAAATGAAATGACCCCCCCCTAAGCCAGTGGTTCCCAAAGTGGGCTCCGAGGACCCCTAGGGGTCATTGAGGGAGTTCCAGGGGGTCCCCAGCTAAATGATAGTTAGGAACCAAATGGACCCTTATGGCTCTGTTAAATTAACATTGGTTTTACAATTCAAATTGGGGGTCCCAGAGTTAGAAATGCCATTAAATGGGGGGTCCGTAGGCACATTACTTAACAGATATATTTACCTCTCTGTAAGACACATTACTTAACAGATATATTTACCTCTCTGTAAGGCACATTACTTAACGGATATATTTACCTCTCTGTAAGGCACATTACTTAACAGATATATTTACCTCTCTGTAAGACACATTACTTAACAGATATATTTACCTCTCTGTAAGGCACATTACTTAACAGATATATTTACCTCTCTGTAAGACACATTACTTAACAGATATATTTACCTCTCTGTAAGGCACATTACTTAACGGATATATTTACCTCTCTGTAAGGCACATTACTTAACAGATATATTTACCTCTCTGTAAGACACATTACTTAACAGATATATTTACCTCTCTGTAAGGCACATTACTTAACAGATATATTTACCTCTCTGTAAGACACATTACTTAACAGATATATTTACCTCTCTGTAAGACACATTACTTAACAGATATATTTACCTCTCTGTAAGGCACATTACTTAACAGATATATTTACCTCTCTGTAAGGCACATTACTTAACAGATATATTTACCTCTCTGTAAGGCACATTACTTAACAGATATATTTACCTCTCTGTAAGACACATTACTTAACAGATATATTTACCTCTCTGTAAGACACATTACTTAACAGATATATTTACCTCTCTGTAAGACACATTACTTAACAGATATATTTACCTCTCTGTAAGGCACATTACTTAACAGATATATTTACCTCTCTGTAAGGCACATTACTTAACAGATATATTTACCTCTCTGTAAGACACATTACTTAACAGATATATTTACCTCTCTGTAAGGCACATTACTTAACAGATATATTTACCTCTCTGTAAGGCACATTACTTAACAGATATATTTACCTCTCTGTAAGACACATTACTTAACAGATATATTTACCTCTCTGTAAGGCACATTACTTAACAGATATATTTACCTCTCTGTAAGGCACATTACTTAACAGATATATTTACCTCTCTGTAAGACACATTATTTAACAGATATATTTACCTCTCCGTAAGGCACATTACTGGGCAGCAGTAACACACTCATCGTCCTCCGTATCGGTGACTCTTGACGGAACAGCAACACCTGAGCACGTTTTGGTGTGGGTTGAAAGTAGCTCAAGACTCTTTCCATGAGGATCCCAAAGAGAGACAGATGGTTCACATTTACAACCACATGAGTCTGGGTCACTCTCTGCGGTTGTAAGAGTTCCAGACCCTCGTCTGTGATGTGGGCCACGGACAGATCACCTGTGGGGGAAATAACATATCGTTATAGATTCCACTCCATGTAAACCAAATCTGAACACAATGTCTAAACCACTTCACCCTCCGCTAAGCCCCACCCACTCCACTCTGTGCTTCTCACTCATTGACTTACTTGTTATATGATGGATTTCTCCAAATGAACAATATATCATTTTAGTAGCAATTAAGAGCTTCAAAATGTGTTCTAAATCTAGTCAACCAGGCCTGCAGTAGGCTATGAACTGGAACATTTAAATCTATAGTCAACCAGGCCTGCAGTAGGCTATGAACTGGAACATTTAAATATTCTATAGTCAACCAGGCCTGCAGTAGGCTATGAACTGGAACATTTAAATCTAGATATAGATATAGACACCAGGTGGCTGTTAGCTTTGTTCGCGCCATGCCCGTCCGCACAACTTCTGGTCTTTGCATTGACTTTGTATGTAATCTCACCGCTCTGACCATCAAGTCTCAACAGTGACTCACCAGGTGTGATGTCACAGTGTGGCAGGTGTAGCTGACTCACCTGGTGTGATGTCACAGTGTGGCAGGTGTAGCTATAACTCACCAGGTGTGATGTCACAGTGTGGCAGGTGTAGCTGACTCACCTGGTGTGATGTCACAGTGTGGCAGGTGTAGCTATAACTCACCTGGTGTGACATCACAGTGTGGCAGGTGTAGCTATAACTCACCAGGTGTGATGTCACAGTGTGGCAGGTGTAGTTGGCAGACAGACTTCTGAGGACACTGGATGTCAAACAGAGGACCTGCAGGAGTCCTTCCTGTTGGCTGGAACCATCTGTCCTCCCACTGAACAGTCCTGTAGAGGACCTCTCCTTCGCCTGTCGTTTCAAACACCAACGCTGTCTCGCTGCACTGGAACAGCCCGGACCTGGCGAACTTGAACCTGTGACCGGTGGTGGAAAAACAAGTACTAAGTGAAAGTATAAACACTGCAATGTAGACGTACTCCGTTACAAGTAGAAGTCCCGTATTCAAAATGTACTCGAGTGAGTAGAGTACAAAAGTATTGGCATAAAAAATTACTTAAAGTACTAAAAGTAAAAGCACTCGTATTGCAGAATGTCCCATTTCACAAGTTCAAAATACACTTCAGTCGACTAAAATCTTATGACATTTAGTCGACTAAAACTAGACTAACGCTAAGACATTCCAGGTGACTAAAATGTGACTAAAACTGAAATAGAAATTTGCTGCCAAAAACAACAGTGGTTGACTGTCCTGTGTTTAGGATAACTGACCTGTACTGATTGGTTGACTAGGATAACTCACCTGTACTGATTGGTTGACTAGGATAACTGACCTGTACTGATTGGTTGACTAGGATAACTCACCTGTACTGATTGGTTGACTAGGATAACTCACCTGTAGTGATTGGTTGACTAGGATAACTGACCTGTACTGATTGGTTGACTAGGATAACTGACCTGTAGTGATTGGTTGACGAGGATAACTGACCTGTAGTGATTGGTTGTTTAGGATAACTGACCTGTAGTGATTGGTTGACTAGGATAACTGACCTGTAGTGATTGGTTGACGAGGATAACTGACCTGTAGTGATTGGTTGTTTAGGATAACTGACCTGTAGTGATTGGTTGACTAGGATAACTGACCTGTAGTGATTGGTTGACGAGGATAACTGACCTGTAGTGATTGGTTGACTAGGATAACTGACCTGTAGTAATTGGTTGTTTAGGATAACTGACCTGTAGTGATTGGTTGACTAGGATAACTCACCTGTACTGATTGGTTGACTAGGATAACTGACCTGTAGTGATTGGTTGACTAGGATAACTCACCTGTACTGATTGGTTGACTAGGATAACTCACCTGTAGTGATTGGTTGACTAGGATAACTGACCTGTACTGATTGGTTGACTAGGATAACTGACCTGTAGTGATTGGTTGACGAGGATAACTGACCTGTAGTGATTGGTTGACTAGGATAACTGACCTGTAG
>NC_137878.1:41873141-42020641 GCF_963924005.1 Protomyctophum bolini | reverse complement strand
TCGGGCCTGAGCAACACCCACCCTTCGTTTGACCTCCCCTATCATGGCTTGCTGTCTCTCTAGGAGGCTATAGGAGGGCTGTGTGGGCATAGGTGGGGATGCCAGCATACGCTCCAGAGGACCGTACAGCACACGACCCATGGACAGCTCAGCAGGAGTACGGCCGGTAGTCTCATGCATGGCAGTATTGACTGCGTATCTGAATTCGGGTAACCATTGGTCCCACTTGTTGTGCTGGTCCCCGACGAACGAGGCGATCATGGTCTTGATGGTCCTGTTTGCCCTCTCCGTGAGGTTGGCCTGGGGGTGATAGCTGGTGGTGAACTTGTGTTTAACCCCCCAGGTCTTGCAGAGATCATCAAAGACGCTCCCAGTCAGTTGTGGACCCCGGTCGGAGATCAGATACTCAGGTACCCCCCAACGGGTGAATATTTCATCCTTGAGGATCGCACTAAGTCTCTGGGCTTTTCCATCTCTCAACGGGAACATTTCCACCCACTTGGTGTAATAGTCTATGGTGACCAGCAACATGGTGTTCCCCTTCTTGCTCCTCGGGAACGGACCCATCAGGTCGATCCCGAGAGCCTCTCCAGCCTGGCTCACCTGGGTGGACTGCATCATCCCGGACGGTTTCTGATTCTCTGGCTTGTACTGCTGGCAGACCAGACACCTCTTCACATGCTCCCAGACATCCTTCCGGATCGTGGGCCACCAGGCCACCTCGAGAGCACGCAAGAGAGTCTTCAGCTTGCCCAAGTGTCCACTCATTGGTCGGTCGTGGAAGTACTCCAGGAAGCACTGGACAAGACTCCCAGGCACTACGACCTGGTATTTCAAACCACCGTCTTTGGTCGGCATCCTCCGATACAGGACTCCCTGCATCTCCTCATAGCCAATCCGATCTGTCCGCTGGTCGGAGGGATCCAGTTTGTCCCGTAGATCTTTGACTTTCGGATCGGAGCCTTGTGCCTTGGCTAGGTCATCCAGGGTGGTGGGGAGTTCCGAGTTGCCTGCCACTGCCACTACCGCACAGACTGCGGGCTGCTCGGTATGAGTCACTGCCCGAGACAGGGCGTCTGGGACGATGTTCAAGTGACCCTTCCTGTAGTGGATGTTGAACTGGAACTCCTGGAGGCGTATAGTCCAGCGAGTGAGCCTAGAAGAAGCCTTCGGGTTGCTGAATGCCCACGTGAGTGCGGAATGGTCGGTGTAAACATCAAAGTCCACTCCTTCCAGGAAGTGCTTCCACTTCTCCACCGCCCAGACCACAGCGAGACATTCTCTCTCGGAGGCAGAGTAGTTGAGCTCCGCTCCCCTGAGTCCCCGAGAGGCAAAGGCGATCACCTTCTCTAGGCCGTCCACCTGCTGGGTCAGCACAGCTCCCAAGCCGACACCACTGGCGTCGGTATGCACCTGGAACGGAAGTGCCAGGTCGGGCTGGATCAACACCGGTGCCTCGACGAGCGCCTGCTTCAGCTTCTCAAAGTTCGTCTGACACTCTTCCGTCCAATTCCATCTCACCCCCTTCTTCTTCAAGTGATTCAACGGCACTGCCAGGTCCGCAAAGTGAGGAATGAACTTGAAGTACCACCCCGCCATTCCCAGAAATCTCTGCAGTGACTTCAAGTCATGGGGTGCTGGATACTTCATCACGGCAAATGTTTTCTCTGGGTCCGTCTCGACCCCTCGGGCAGAGACAATGTGTCCCAGAAACTTCAGTTGGTCACGGTAGAAGTGACACTTCTCCAGATTCAAGGTGAGGTTCGCAACGTGCAGTTTGGCGAACACGGCATCGAGATCTCTCAGATGCTGCTCAGGACTTGGAGAGAATACTATAATATCGTCGATATACACGAAGCAGCACCGTGTCTTGAGCTCCCCAAGCACCCTCTCCATCAATCGCTGGAACGTTGCTCCGGCATTCTTGAGCCCAAAGGGCATGGTTCTGAACTGAAACAGTCCAATGGGCGTTATGACTGCCGTCTTGTGCTTGCTCTCCTTGTCCATAGCAACCTGCCAGTATCCCGCCTTCAGATCCAAGGAGCTAAAATGGCAAGCTCCATGCATTGACTCCAGAATGTCATGGATCAGGGGCATGGGGTAGGCATCTTGCTGGGTCTTGGCATTGAGCCCTTTATAGTTCACACAGAAACGATTGCTCCCATCTGGCTTCTTGACCAGCACCACGGGTGCGGCCCAGGCAGAGTCTGAGGGCTCCACGATTCCCTTGCCCAGCATCTTCTGTATCTCGTCCTCGATGATCTGGCGTTTGAACGGTGAGACTCGGTAGGCCCTGCACCGCACCGGTATCTCATCCATGGTGTGTACCTTGTGGGTGGCGACGTTAGTCTTCCCCAGCTGCCCTGAGCACACGGAAGGCCACTTTAGGAAGAGGCCCTCCACCTCAGGAGGCACATCTGGGAATCGGGGTATCGAAGCACCCACCGGATTCCCCACCGAAGGCGTCACTGGCATGGCCAGATACAGGTGTACAGACGGTGGGATCGGTGAGGCCCGGGCGGCAAAAGGATGGTAGGTGTAGCCATCTGACCCCCACACCCCATAGGTCTTATCGCCAAAGTTGATGACCGTTCTGGTCTTGAGGCAGAAATCAAGACCCAACATCAAGGGGAAGGTCAGGTCGTGGTCGTCAAGGACGTATGTATCCACAGACCACATATGACCATGCCAGTCAAAGAGCAGCTTCACCTTCCCCACAGCCTGATGCTGTTTTCCGTCCGCGAGGATGAACTTCCGATCCTCACAGGTCTTCAGCTGCTCGTCGGCACGGCAGATCTGCTGCCAGCTGCCTCTTCGCATCAAGG
Source organism: Protomyctophum bolini (assembly GCF_963924005.1). Taxonomy (NCBI): domain Eukaryota; kingdom Metazoa; phylum Chordata; class Actinopteri; order Myctophiformes; family Myctophidae; genus Protomyctophum; species Protomyctophum bolini. Next base: position 42,017,816 of record NC_137878.1, on the reverse strand, counting down.
TGTACGAGCAGCCCGTGTCCATCACAGCGTCGAACTCCACGTCTCTTGTGACAATGGGCACAAACAGTAAGGACATTGGTTCCTCCTGGTTGTGTTGCACCATCTTGACGTCTGCGTGGGTCACAGGGGCTCCTTTACCGGATGCCTTCTTGGATCCTTTGTCACTGCTCTGCTGATTCACCTTCTTCCAGTAGGCACCAGAGGCTTCACAGTCCTTCTCCACCAAGGAGCCAACCTTCACCAACTGCTCCACCGTTTGCACGGTCCCGCGGAGACAGCCGGCAACCCGAGGATTGCAGTTATTGAGGATCTTCCTCACCAGCTCACTCTCAGTGATTTCTGGTTTCCACTTCAGACAGAGTGCACGGTAGTCATAGGCGAAGTCACGAAGACTTTGGGCAGGCAGCTGCAGCATGTCACGCAGCTTCTCCTCCACCTCAGATTGATAATCGGTGGGTAGGAAGGCCGCCAGAAAGGCTTCCTTAAACCCTGCCCAAGACGTGCACTTCTGTCTCTCGGCTGTCCACCAACTCCTGGCAGACCCCTCCAGAACACTCGAAAGTGTTCCTATGAGTTCCACATCAGACATGGGCCTAATGGAGAGGAAGTTCTCACATCCCTCCACAAAGTTCAGGATATCGGAGATCTCCTTAGATCCATCGTACTTTGGAAACTCCATTCTGATGGCTGGCTTCATGTACTGGTAGGCAGTGGTCGGCCGAACAGGCGGCGCAGTAGTGGGCTGGCCAATAACTGGGCTGGAGGTCTGCCCCTGGGATGCCGCGATGGGAGGCGCAGTAGCTGGAGCCGCCGCTGAGCCAAGGGGCTGTCCCTGAGGCGTGGCCGCAGCTATGCTGACACGCTGTCCCTGAGGAATAGCAGTAGCTGTGCTAAGAGGCTGTCCCTGAGATGTACTGACGGGACGAGCTGGAGCTACGCTAGGAGGCTGTCCTTGAGGTGTAGAGGCGAGCTGCCCAGGGAAAGGCAAGCTCAGAAAGTCAGGCCCCTGTGGTGCCGGGGTGATATAACTAAAGGGGGTGCTAGTGGGCGGACCGTGAGGTGTCCGACCTCCATAGTAACTGAGGTCGGAGGGCGGTGGTGCACGGGCTCTCGACAGGCGCGACGCAAGGGCACCTTTTATTTTGGTGACCTCAGCATTCCACTTTCCATCTCTCCTCATTAGACACTCCACCACTCCCTGCTCTAACTGTTTGACCGAGTCTCTGACGAGAACTCGCATGTCCTCCATCTTGCGGTCAATGTACTCCCTCAAGACTTCTTCCCTATTAATAGTACTCTGAAGTGATTTGTCAAATTCCCCATGCACATGCTGTACCTGATTATCTAGTATCTGTAGCTTGTCTCTAACCATGGCAAACTCACGCAGCACTAGGGCGTCAGGGCCCTCGATCTCCTCTTCCTCCTCTGATTCCTCCTCCCCCTCCTCATCTGAAATGTACAGCGAGCTAATGAGTGAACTTAGTTCACCTACAGGGTTGCGGTGACCTTGAAATGGCCCCAATGGCTGCATTGGAATGCTGTCTTCCCTGACCTCTGGAACAACAGCTGCCTCCTCTGCCCCAGGTTCTGGGTTCACAATCTCACCGTTTCCTTCCATAGTGTTTTGTATGTTTTTTTTCAGATACAGATTTTTTTTGTGTAAAAGTCAAGTAAATTTTTACAGTGTACTTTTGGTTTTTTTTTTCAGTGAAAGTTAGTGTTACTTTTTACAGTGTACTTTGGCTCTACCGTCGTATAACAACAACAGACACAGGCTCTCTCTACTCCATATACATTCCTAGATCCCCGTATGGGCCACCACCTGTAACAATCGCCCCCTTATATCTTAAGGCAAAACTATTACTAAGGAAAATAAACAACGGATTCGTAGGGATACAGTAAACTTATTTATATAGAGAAGCTGTAAACTCAAATTGTCAAACACAGTATAACCGAAAACAAAACAAACATTTCTTTAAACCCACCCCGCCCCAAACAAGTCCCGACGCTCGCTGTCGCGTCCTGCGCCACACTGTTTAACAAACAAATCACTCCAAACCCCGTCCACAGTCAAGTGCGCGCGTCTGCACTGAGAATTAAATAAATAAATAAATAAAGTCCGCGCTCGTCCTCTTCTTTAATTGACGCGGCCCGTCCGCGAAAGTCCTTATCAATCCTTATCCTTCTCCAAAGAAAAGAGCTCCTCGCTCCGAAATGAGTAAACAAAACAAATGGGGTACCCCTAATAGTAAATAAATAGATCCAACAGAAAGCCCTCGGCTCGACCTCACCGGCTTGCAGGTACCGGTTGTTCAACTCCACTGGCAGAAAACCTTCGACCGGCTCCCAATCCAAACGCCGATTCTCCGACGGCGGCAGCAATTAAGCAGAAGCTTAACTCCCCGACGGTCCCGACAGTTCTGTGGTTAATCACGGCCGCAGATAGCACGATCCAACATACACGAATCCGCTTGCTACCTGGCGCCCATCATCCTCCGTGTAGGCCTACACACTCATTCAGTCTATTTTTTCCCCTGTCCCCCGTGTGTCACTTCCTCCCTATGTAACCTTGTGTGGGTGGCAACATCAGTCTCTGTCACCTGTCACTCACACTGTCCGAGGCCCATTACCCGTTTAGTGAAAAGGAGAAACTGTTTCACACAGTCAGCATCACACGTTACAATATATTTCGTAATTAATAACATGCATAAGGAAAACAAAATAGAAAAACATTAGAAATGTGCTTCGTCACAGTGTACCTGTCTGTGTTACTGTGTACCTGTCTGTCTCTCTCTGTACCTGTCAGTCTCTCTGTGTACCTGTCTGTGTTACTGTGTACCTGTCTGTCTCTCTGTGTACCTGTCAGACTCTCTGTGTACCTGTCTGTGTTACTGTGTACCTGTCTGTCTCTCTGTGTATGTGTCGTCTAACACGCGGTAACAAACTATTTTCCCCCCAAAATAATCAAAGTACAGCATAGAGCACAGTATACTACAATACAGTACAGAGCACAGTATACTACAATACAGTACAGAGCACAGTACAATACAGTACAGAGCACAGTACACTACAATACAGTGCACAGTACACTACAATACAGTACAGAGCACAGTACACTACAATACAGTACAGAGCACAGTACACTACAATACAGTACAGAGCACAGTACACTACAATACAGTACAGAGCACAGTACACTACAATACAGTACAGAGCACAGTACACTACAATACAGTACAGAGCACAGTACACTACAATACAGTACAGAGCACAGTACACTACAATACAGTACAGAGCACAGTACACTACAATACAGTACAGAGCACAGTACACTACAATACAGTACAGAGCACAGTACACTACAATACAGTACAGAGCACAGTACACTACAATACAGTACAGAGCACAGTACACTACAATACAGTACAGAGCACAGTACACTACAATACAGTACAGAGCACAGTACACTACAATACAGTACAGAGCACAGTACACTACAATACAGTACAGAGCACAGTACACTACAATACAGTACAGAGCACAGTACACTACAATACAGTACAGAGCACAGTACACTACAATACAGTACAGAGCACAGTACACTACAATACAGTACAGAGCACAGTACAGTAACTATAACAGTAAATGTATAGTTGCACCGCTCAGTTCACACAGGTGTGATTTATATTTCCAGTTGTCTTGTATGTTGTTAAATGGAGCGTGGAACCATGCCAATGATCGACACGGGAGATCACCTGTGACTTTCAAACCAAAACGAGATCCACCTGTGATCTGCACACATCACGGCTCTGCACCACCTTTCATGCATCGCACGTCAGAACTGAACTTATGCCAATATAGACGAAATACATGTTGTTTACGACCAGGTTAGTGAATGAGGCCCATTGTTTCTGTCAGACCACATGACCTCATCTTGATGTGTTAAGGACCAGGCCAAGAGCAGAGAGTAGAGAGCACAAGAGTTTTCAGGACGACATCATGTATCACTGTATACAACAGTATATAAAATGTTAATGTAGACACAGATACTCACGTTTTGAAATGAGTGTAGAATTAAACCTATCTTCTCCTCCATGTTTGACTCTGTAGGAAGTAGAACAACAATGCATCAATGTCTAACACAACGTCTCCACTAGCTGACACTACAGTGTTTCACTCTGTAGGAAGTAGAACAACAATGCATCAATGTCTGACGGTCTAACACAACGTCTCCACTAGCTGACACTACAGTGTTTCACTCTGTAGGAAGTAGAACAACAATGCATCAATGTCTGACTGTCTAACACAACGTCTCCACTAGCTGACACTACAGTGTTTCATTCTGTAGGAAGTAGAACAACAATGCATCAATGTCTAACTGTCTAACACAACGTCTCCACTAGCTGACACTACAGTGTTTCTCCTGTCATTATCTTGGCCCTGCAGCTCATCCAGACATACTCACTGCTGCCCAGTTTGGATCTCATCACCTCCTCAGACTCCACCTTAACCCCTATAGCACTCCACTGTCCTTTTATACCTTCGTGATGCACATATATTGTTGTTTAGACAGATGTTCATTGTTTACGTCTGCTATCCTAGAGTTTCTTTGAGGCACTGCATTGTGTTGTTGTTCTTCTCATGATTTGTGACTTTGGGCTGTATCGTATCCCATGCCTTACCCGCAAGCATTAAACACTTTACGTGAATTACTCATTTAGGAGCTTCCACTATGCGTAAACATTATCTTGCGGCCACACAACCCACTATACATGTTTGCGGCTGGAGGTGTGTCTGTACGCGTGTTGATGCGCCTTCCCTATATTTGCTATCTCATGCACACAGGTTTAGGACAACGGAAATCGTGGACACAGCCCAAGTCTACTCACTGTCCAACATGGACACAGCCCAAGTCTACTCACTGTCCAACATGGACACAGCCCAAGTCTACTCACTGTCCAACATGGACACAGCCCAAGTCTACTCACTGTCCAACATGGACACAGCCCAAGTCTACTCACTGTCCAACATGGACACAGCCCAAGTCTACTCACTGTCCAACATGGACACAGCCCAAGTCTACTCACTGTCCAACATGGACACAGCCCAAGTCTACTCACTGTCCAACATGGGCACAGCCCAAGTCTACTCACTGTCCAACATGGACACAGCCCAAGTCTACTCACTGTCCAACATGGACACAGCCCAAGTCTACTCACTGTCCAACATGGACACAGCCCAAGTCTACTCACTGTCCAACATGGACACAGCCCAAGTCTACTCACTGTCCAACATGGACACAGCCCAAGTCTACTCACTTGCAGTTCTCCAGAACTGAATCATTCACCACGTTGAGGCTCAGGTCCAACTCTCTTAGGGAGGGATTAGAGTTTACAGCTGAGGCCAGAGCTTCACAGCATCTCTCTGACAGGCCACAGTTAGCCAGTCTGAAACACCAGATTAAAACATACATAAATAAATGAATAGATTAATTAATAAATAAGACGTTTAAATATGCATTATCCCTGGATTTAGAACCAGCTTCCAGCATCTATTAGTCCCTCTCTAGTCCCACTTAGGGTGCCTTCACACCTGGATGCTTTAGTTCCATTAAAACAAACCCTGGCCTCCAACATACCGTAATCATATTTGAACTGGGGACCCCCCCCCCTCCCCCAACTAACCTTAGAAGCAATCGGAATTGTAGGCATTACATGAATGCGAAAATATTACAAATCTACAAGCTCACAACGCCTCACAGTGATCTTGCAGATCGGCTATTATTACAATGTTAGTCTCTTTCTTTTTCGTAACATTAATATTAATTAACACTACTGCCTAACCCGTGTTCTTCGCTATTTAATCCATGTGTCGGTGCTGCGTAATACGCTAAACCCGCTATTTGTTTAATGTGTTTAATTCGCCGTTTTTTAATAATGATAAAAGAGCTGATTTGTCGTGGACCTGGTGACGAGGCCGTTGCGTTATGATGACGAAACTGGAAATCTAGCCATGCTCTGGGCTGCTAGGGCTTCTGGGAAAATGAGTTCAATGCAAGTGAACGGGGGTTTGTTTGGACTACAACATGCTGTGGAGGCTGTTTTCGTTTCGCATCGTAATGGCGGCATGTTTTTCTCTTCAACAACAAACCATGGGACTATTTTCCGCCGGGTTTCGTGAATCAAAGCTGGAAATACTTAAAGTATATGCGTTATGCTCCAAAGGTAATTGATCAATCCCGTCAGCCTAGGTGGTCTGATTATATTAATCTATAGCCCTTAAAGTGTTAATATATAGAGCACCAAAGTCTGACGTCACTTTCAGTAGAGGGCGCCAATACACAGGTTCATGTATTTATTTATTTGCATTGTAATCTCCATAGGGCGATTTTAGGTCGCTTCATATAAGAACTGTGTTCTTATATGACCACCCCGGCCTTTCTGTCAGGTGGGTGGCTGTGTGTCGTTAATGATGTCCATTCATATTTGATACAGCCAGTTTCTGGAGAAAATGGAATTAATGTTGTCGCAAAAGCCTTGAAACTACATATGAAGGCAATGTCGCTGCTAATATACGTCACGCCCAGCTGTCAACACATTATAGCGTTCCTGAGATTCCTTGTTGACATAAGCTCAGCTGGTGGTGACTTGAAACATTAAATATCAATAAAATTTAAATAAACTTAATTAACATTCAGTTTCTGTTGTGCGGCGGGCAGATGCTAACCTGACGCTGCCAGATCCAAAAAGCTTGCTACACAAATTTGTTTCACAGCTTATTTGGATCTGGGATCGCGGAAGCAAATTCGATGACGGGGCTGTTCCTTTTTTTCAAGATACATGGTAGATGATTGGATGGGAGCGTCTGTCTATCACCGTGTGGGCGTGCAAACACAACCAATCATATCGACGTGTCTATATAGCTTCACATCCGGTTTCGCACATATCCCGCCTTTAGCTCACGCTGATTGGTTCGGTACGAAGCAGATCTGACTCAGCTCAACTCCGTCAGAGATCCCAGATGAGTGTTGTGTTGGGGAATATGTTTCCCCAATACCGCCCTCATCTGGCAGCGTCAGGTTAGGCAGATGCAGCCACCCCGCCTACCCGGAAATGTAGTCTCTGGGTTGTTTGACTCATTTCTAACGCTTATTTTGTTACTCTTTGGGTATATTTGTACATTTCCACCTTCAGTCGAGGCTTCATATCCATATGAGTGAAAAGGCCGGGGTGATTTTTTTCACATTAATGTGAAAATATTACCAAACTACAAGCTCACAACGCCTCACGGTGAGCTTGCAGATCTGCTATTTTCACGGTGTTCTGCTCTTTCCTCCGTAATATTAATTATAATCATTTTATTAAGAAGCTTGATAACTGTGGCGTAGCTACAACGGGTCGCCAGGCCAAAATAATCAGAAACTCTATATGATGAAGTAGCCGATACGTTACGATATTACACTTTGAAACATGTTTGGGGTAATTTTAACGTCTACTCAGACACATAGGCTTGGGTTACCATTATATCAAGCGTATTAATACATTCTCACCACAGCATTCATATTATATTCACATAATACAGTACATAATAAAACAGAAGTGATCAAAATAAAAGTGGTAAATGTATCTTACTTTAGAACTTCCAGTCTACAGTGTGGGCTCTTCAGTGAAGCACAGAGCAGCTCCACTAGTCCTGAGTCCTGCAGGTCGTTTTCACTGAGGTCCAGTTCTCTCAAATGGGAAGGATTAGAGCTGAGAGCTGAAGACACAGTTTCAACATCTGTCTCACTGAGTTCACAGCCAACAAGTCTGTAAATACAAATTAAATAAGAGATGATCAAAACAAATGATACCTAGTTCACTGTCATGGAAGTTAACTAAAACATCTCCTATCTAGTTATCCAGACATAAACAGTATTGTGGAATAGACCAGGGGTTCTCAACCTTTTGGGCCGGGGACCCCCAGGGATGCTTTGGCCATGTCTCGCGACCCCCGCCCCCCCACCCCCAATACAAACACTGCATTTATGCAACTGAATTGCACATTTTTTTTTTGGGAAATAATTTGGGGACCCCCTAGGGGTCGCGACCCACGGGTTGAGAACCCCTGGAATAGTAATGGAATAATTTGGCGGAATAATTTGAAGTCAGCCATGTGTTTGGAAAGTCATCTTTTGTATGAACTAGTTCAGTTCACAGTTCAAACATTCAACATTTTGAACTAAAGTTCATGGTTCCAAAAAATGAAAAGTTTTAGTTATTTTTCTTTTTTTCTTTGCTTTTTGTTTTTCTAAATGTTTGCCGCAGCCCATAGCCATAGAACTGCAGACTTTATTCCTATTGGGAATAACTTTGGGATTATTAAAGTTACAACTTTTACAATTTCTCCATTAACATTAACCAAATTAATTCCTTATTATATTATTTTTTTACATTTTGGAAAAAATTGCTCTTTTGCAATGTGGAATGCCACAGAATTCTTAATCATTTTCCTTGTCCTAATTATGGGCCAACTTGTGAAAGCTGCATGCTTTTATTGTGAAAGCTCTCAGTTCTCAGTTCACAGCCTGCATATCTCCACGTGCTGAAAATAGCTGATCTAGACGCTCACAACGCGTCGCGGACGCAACACGTTGTGGGCTTGTAGATCAGCCATTTTCATCATGGAACACGTTGTACGACGAAGAATAAATCAGGCATCACTGCGCTTCTGTGGAGGGAGATGTCTTTAGCTGGCCGACCGAGGCGATCATGTATATGGACAAATACCTCCTCGAACGATCTTCAGATTTATCGTCCCGGAATGTATGCTAATTAGCGCATATAATGCCTAATTTGCATATTTAAACATATCATTTCAGCAATACAAAAAATCTTAGTCTTAATATAATTAATCAACTGGAGAAGTTTCATTGTGATAGCTATTAGTTAACTTTTTTCCCCTATTCGCCTACCATGTCTCACCATCAAGCTTATTAATACATTCTCACCACAGCATTCATATTATATTCACATAATACAGTACATAATAAAACAGAAGTGATCATAATAAAAGTGGTAAATGTATCTTACTTTAGAACTTCCAGTCTACAGTGTGGGCTCTTCAGTGAAGCACAGAGCAGCTCCACTAGTCCTGAGTAACGCAGGTTGTTTTCACTGAGGTCCAGTTCTCTCAAATGGGAAGGATTAGAGCTGAGAGCTGAAGACAGAGCTTCAACACCTGTCTTACTGAGTTTACAGCCAACAAGTCTGTAAATGCAGATTAAATAAGAGATGATCAATACAAATTATACCTAGTTCACTGTCATGGAAGTTAACTAAAACATCTCCTATCTAGTTATCCAGACATAAACAGTATTGTGGAATAGACCAGGGGTTCTCAACCTTTTTGGCTGGGGGCCATGTCTCGCGATACAAACACTGCATTTATGCAACTGAATTGCAAATTATTTTTTGGGAAATAATTTGGGGACCCACGGGTTGAGAACCCCTGGAATAGTAATGGAATAATTTGGCGGAATAATTTGAAGTCAGCCATGTGTTTGGAAAGTCATCTTTTGTATGAACTAGTTCAGTTCACAGTTCAAACATTCAACATTTTGAACTAAAGTTCATGGTTCCAAAAAATGAAAAGTTTTAGTTATTTTTCTTTTTTTCTTTGCTTTTTGTTTTTCTAAATGATTGTCGCAGCCCATAGCCATAGAACTGCAGACTTTATTCCTATTGGGAATAACTTTGGGATTATTAAAGTCACAACTTTTACAATTTCTCCATTAACATTAACCAAATGAATTCCTTATTATATATATTTTTTTACATTTTGGAAAAAAATTGCTCTTTTGCAATGTGGAATGCCACAGAATTCTAAATAATTTTCCTTGTCCTAATTATGGGCCAACTTGTGAAAGCTGCATGCTTTTATTGTGAAAGCTCTCAGTTCTCAGTTCACAGCCTGCATATCTCCACGTGCTGAAAATAGCTGATCTAGACGCTCACAACGCGTCACGGACGCAACACATTGTGGGCTTGTAGATCAGCCATTTTCAGCATGGAACACGTTGTACGAACACTCACTCTTGAACGAAGTCAAACGTGAGAAAGTGACGTTCACACACGACAGAAATGAACGTGTTCACAATGACGTTGATCAAACAGAAATACAGTACGTTCACGTTCACCCAAAATATGAACGAGTTTGTGAACGATCGTTCATTGAACGTGTTCAGGGACAACACTGAAGTCAGCATGTTTTCCCAATGCAATCTTACGGAAGCAGTCCTGTGCATGCAGACAGGGTTGACATTGAAGCAGTCCTGTGCATGCAGACAGGGTTGACATTGAAGCAGTCCTGTGCATGCAGACAGGGTTGACATTGAAGCAGTCCTGTGCATGCAGACAGGGTTGACATTGAAGCAGTCCTGTGCATGCAGACAGGGTTGAGATTGAAGCAGTACTGTGCATGCAGACAGGGTTGAGATCGGGAAAACATGGAACCGGCTGTATAAAATGCTGCGTCATTGTAAATGGTGCATTTATGTATCACTTTTATCCAAAGCACATTTCTGTTTAAATTGAGGCGGACGGGAGGCAGACTTTCACTTCTGGTTCATTTCTGGTTTTATCTGTTGCCTAGCAACCTAGCATCATTCATACAGTACGTTGATGAAGAGCGCCATCTATACTAATCCACTGAAAAGACCATAGGACACAATACTGCGTGCTTGGCAGTCAAGCCATGGATTCGATGCGACGTAACATGACGTGATTGGCAGTCAAGTCAATGTGTTAACTATACTAACCGAGCCTTTCTGCAGTTCCTCACAGCTGGGACCAGTCTCCTTCGCCCCTCCTTTGATGCGTTGTATTTGTCCAGGTCCAACTCTTCCAGAACCTCCTCTGACATCTGCAGCATGACGGCCAGAGCTGAACACTGGGTCTCAGACAGTTCCTCTGTTCTGTTCTCTGACTTCAGGAACTGTTGGATATCCTGATGTAATGAGTGGTCGTTCATCTCCATCAGACAGTGGAAGATGTTGATACATCTGTCAGGAGAGACATCTTCATCACTTAACATCTCCTTCAGGTTCTGGATGGCATTCTGGATCTCCTCGGGACTGTTCTCTGTCTGACCCAGCAGGTCTCCTAACAGACTCTGGTTGGACTGCAGTGAGAGGCCATGAAGGAAGCGGACTAAGAGGTCCAGGTGGCCATTTTCACTCTCCAGGGATTTTTCCACGGCAGCTTTCAGGAAGTCTGAGAGGGAGCTGTTACTGTTGTATTTATCTCCCAGGAATGTGTTCAGGACCTCCATGTTCTTCTGTGTGAAACAGTGGAACAGGTAGACTGCAGCCAGAAACTCCTGGAGGACCAGATGAACAAAGCTGTAGACCGTTTTCTGGAACAGCGCACACTCTGTTTTGAAGATCTGTGTGCACACTCCTGAGTACAGCGCGGCGTCTTTCACATCAAGACCACACTCTTCCAGGTCTTCTTGGTCGAACACGATGCTACTTTTCTTCAGGTGTTGAAACGCCAGCTTGCCCAGCTTCAGAAGAACATCCCTGTCAGTCTTAGTGAGCTGCTGTTGAGTCCCCTTTTCTTTGTCTTTCTTGTTCACATCATGAGTCCCGTCATACTTCTGCTTCTTCGTGTTTGTCTGAACCAACAGGAAGTGGCAGCACATCTCAGTCAGGGTCTTGGGAAGCTGTCCTATCGTGGTGTGTGTCCTCAACATGTCCAGCAGAACGGTAGCAATGATCCAACAGAAGAGTGGGATGTAACACATGATGTGGAGGCTCCTCCATGTCTTCAAGTGTGAGAGGACTCTGTCGGCCAGCTTCTCTTCACTGAATCTCTTCCTGAAGTACTTCTCCTTCTGGGGGTCTGTGAACCCTCGCACTTCTGTCACCATGTCAACACATGCAGGAGGGATCCGATTGGCTGCTGCGGGTCTGGTGGTTATCCAGAGGAGGGCCTTGGGGAGCAGATTCCTCTTGATGAGGTTTGTCAACAGAGCATCCACCGATGATGTCACTGTGACATCAGAGATGATTTCATTTGTGTCGAAGTGCAACGGAGACCTGCTTTCATCGAGGCCATCGAAGATGAAGCAAACTTTCCAGGCAGCGAGCTGCTCTGCTGTGACCTTCTTTAACGTTGGGTGGAAATCATGGATCAGGTTGAGAAGACTGTACTGCTTATCTCTGACCAAGTTCAGCTCCCGGAATGAAAAGGGAACCAGGAGATCTATATCTTGATTCTCCAAACCTCTTGCCCAGTCCAGAGCAAACTTGCGCGCAGAGAATGTTTTTCCGATGCCAGCGATGCCATTGGTCAGAACTGTTTGGCTGGGTTCCTCTCTGCCAGGGAGGATGATCTTAAAGACTTTACAGCAGTCGATTGCATCGTCATGGAAGGTCTTCATGTTGGAAGTTCTCTCAAGCTGTATCACCTCATGTTGGCTATTAACCCCTTCACTCTGTCCCGCTGAGATGTAGAGCTCTGAGTAGGTGCTGGTGACGGAGTCTCCAGACTCTTCCGTCATGTGGTTTTTCACTCCATCAAGACTGTCCAAACTGACCTTCAAACTGACCTTATAATCGTTCAAATCAACCTGCAGACGGACATCTGAAATGAGAAGAACATTTATGTTTAAAACATTAACGTTACATGTTTACAGCACACATTACTAATTAATTACCCCCAGATAATATGCTTTTTGATAAGAAACATTTTGCCAAAGATAACAACACAAGATCAGCTGTTTTTGTCCAGTTGTTGAGTTGACAGATGTTTAGCTTCATTATTTGCACTTAGATATAATTGATACAGACAGATCATTTGACCATTTGTGACCAGATTTGACTGAGAGCCTGCCATCGAGTAGCCTCCAGCTTTTCACCAGAGGAGAAAAACTAATATTTTTGTTTAATCCAAAATTAGTTATTAGCACAGGCAGACTCTTCACTAGAGCATGTTTGAAATAAGTGTCAGAGCTGAAATCGACATGTAAATATGAAATAAATGCTTAAACATGTAGCTATATAGGTGTAATGTTAGAGTCCACAGAATACATGTAAATATGAAATAAATGCTTAAACATGTAGCTAGGTGTAATGTTAGTGTCCACAGAAGACATGTAAATATGAAATTAATGCTTAAACATGTAGCTAGTAGGGGTGCAGCGGTTTTCAACCGAAAACCGAACCGTTCGGTTCTGCATACACGGTTCAATGCGCTCTAATGAACCGCGCTTTTTCGGTTTGCATTCATTCATTTCTTACAGCTGCGAAGAATGTATTTCTCGGTCACACACCGTCCTACTTAGAAGTCTAGCACTCTATCGGTCACACACCGTCCTAGTAAGAAGTCTAGCACTCTTTCGGTCACAGAAGTGTAGCACTCTGTCGGCCCACCCCCTACACACACACACACACACACACACAGAGAGAGACGGCATGATGAGGAGAATCCAGCCCTCGCAAAGACCACTCGGTGGAATAATTATTGATCGTCATACACAGAGACACACACAGCGGAGTAACCTCGAATCAACAGGCTTCTAAGCACCGTCTTGTTCAGATCTGCTTCTGCATCTGCACTCGCTGTTTGAGTGCTAAAAAGGGAGAGAGAGAGCAAAAACAACTCGTTGTTGTTGCTCTGTCCACCCGGAGCAGGATAAGAATATTCCGTCTGAAAAGTCCCAACAAAATACTCTATGTCCAATCCATGACTGTAGATAGAAACCCTTCTTCTAATAATATAAGCATAATATCTCATGCAGAGATCTTTATTGTAAACTTTTGTAAATGTTTCTGTGCGACACGGCACTCTGCTGTGAATTCCTCCCCTTCCCAGGGAGCTCTCCTCTCCTCCCTGCATGTGCTGCGAGTCTGCACCACGTGTGAGCGCATAGGTGCATTATTTTTTCCCTTGAACATAATGATGAGGCACATTAAAATAGCAATATAAGTTTTTTTCCCCCCTTTAAATAATGAAAAGGCAAAAATGCCTAATAAAATAATATATGCTAAAAAAAGAATAAAAGATAATGCTATAAATAAACTTTTTGAGTGGTGCAAGCCAGTCCCTTGGACTTATGTGTGTGGGTGCCTGCCTGGCTGGCTGGGTATGAGCATGAAAACAGCATGGTTGTTTTTCACCACCTGTGTGCAACCTAACACACACACACACACACACACAAACACATGCCCATATTAACTGTATATGATGATTTCGTGTGTGCCAGTACAGTACAGTAGAGGGTACAGTAGAGGGACCGGCACACAGTAACTCTGTCATTTCTCAACCGTTTCGGACACGGGGCGGCAGTTCGGAACCGGCCCGGCACCCTGGGCGCGTTCCTGCCCCCCCCCCCCCGGAAACCCCCACACAGAGTTGCACTCACTTTACACAGGTGTGATTTTTCTTTTTTTGACTGTACCGAAACCGAACCGAAACCGTGGCCCCCATACCGAGGTTCGAACCGAACCGTGGGCTAACTGAACCGTTGCACCCCTAGTAGCTAGGTGTAATGTTAGAGACCACAGAAGACATGTAAATATGAAATAAATGCTTAAACATGTAGCTAGGTGTAATGTTAGTCCACAGAAGACATGCACTTATGAAATAAATGCTTAAACATGTAGCTATAGGTGTAATGTTAGAGACCACAGAAGACATGTAAATATGAAATAAATGCTTAAACGTGTAGCTAGGTGTAATGGTAGAGACCACATGAGTGAACCTTTCAAGCCTGTTTTCTCAACTCGCTGTTTCTCTGCAAGACATTAGTCTATAAGCCATATCTCCAAAACTGGTGGGTCAAACTGAACAACCAATATGTCAACTTGAAGCTATGATTCCCTGCTTTCATGACATGGAAATTACAAAAACTCCAATGGGCCCCAGTCAAATGTGGTCACATTTAGTCTGACTATGAATTTTCAATGAGTGCAGATTCTTACTTTGTCCAGGTGTGGTTTGACTGGTTGTCTTCAGTCCAGGTGTGGTTTGACTGGGTGTCTTCAGTCCAGGTGTGGTTTGACTGGGTGTCTTCAGTCCAGGGTTCTGCTCAGTCTCACCATGCCTCTCTCTGTGGACATGATTACATATTTACATCCACATTGGAGCCACCTGGTTCCTATGTAGATCCCAAAATCCATCATTGATTGATTGATTCATTATTATATTTTGGGTTGGATATGTGGCTAATAATTAACCAGATAATGTCAGCTAAACGGTTTTTCTATCCCTAGGCTAGTTGTAGTGTGTTATAGTGTATATTGTATAGTGTTGTAGTGTATATTGTATAGTGTTATAGTGTATATTGTACAGTGTTATAGTTTATATTGTACAGCGTTATAGGGTATATATTGTACAGTGTTATAGTGTATATATTGTACAGTGTTATAGTTATATATTGTACAGGAGGATTGACATACTGTGTATCTGGAGGTCCAGGTTCATTGAAGTTAGGAGGAGGTCCTTTGGACCAGTCACTCATGGTAGACACACCGCTGTCTGTTGGAGACTCTGCTCTGTGGTGAACACTTCTGGAATCATAGAAATGTTTATCATTATGTGAATTCAATGAATTCAATACATATCTGTAAGTTCTCAGTCGTCAAAACTGACTTCAGTTACACGCACACACGCACAGGGTTGGGAAGGTTACTTTTAAAAAGTAATCTCCTACAGTTACAAGTTACTTGCAAAAAGTTGTAGTCAGTAACGTAATCCGAGTACCAGAATTTAGAGTAACGGGGTTACTTTCAGTTACTTTTAAGCTAAACTCTATTTAATTAGATGAAACACATTTTACCATTGATAACCAGACAAGAATGTTGAGCTTATGAAATTAAGAAAAGGACAACAGAAATATGGTTAAATCAACCTTTTTACAACAAGCAGAACCTCCTCAGAAAATATTTGGCTCTCAAGTTCCAACCTTATTATGATTCATGTTAAAATACAGTCCTATTCGGCTAGGCAAGGCACGTGTTCACACAAAAGGCTAAATCATTCCAAATCATAATATATACAAATATAAAGAATATATATAGGCCCTAGGCAAAGTCATGCTTTGGCTTGGTCTACAAAATTATATTGATAAAAAAACTGGCACACTGAGTTGTCACAGACAGACAGACAATTACAATTTACAATTACAGACAGACACACACACACACACACACACACACACACACTTTTCTGGCACAACAGACTGTATGTTCAAATGATAAATTCCACACGTAACAGTGTGTTAGTGTATAATAGTGTATACTCTTAGTGTACATTGTACAGTTAGGATTGACATACTGTGTATCTGGAGGTCCAGGTTCATTGAAGTTAGGAGGAGGTCCTTTACACCAGTCACTCTTCATAGACAGAAGGCTGGGAGTTGGAGACTCTGCTCTGTGGTACAGACTTCTGGAATAACATAAATGTTTGTGTGAATGAGGACCGTAGTGTATATATATATATTGTACAGTAGTGTTATAGGGCCTGATTCATTAAAAATAAATACGCCACCGTTACACTGTGGCGGAAACAGATATCGTATTTATCCGTCCGATCAAGCCACGTTGAGATGACGTGTTATTCAGAGAAGCTGGTGTAATCACTTCATTCATGCGGATCGCTGAGTGTATCCTTTCCGCATTTTCCCCAAGCGATTCGCCTGGTGTCGCCTGGTTAGTTGGAACATCCACGCCCATTCTACACCATATAAGGCAACAGGAAATCTCGAAATACGTCATCATAGCCGGCACAGAGGATTCCCAAACTTTAAATTCTATACAACAGCGCGATGAGCTTGTAGAGTAGTTAATTTTGACAGGAGGTTCTCTGCACGGACAGATCTTCAAGCAAACAGCGCGAGTTATATGTATATAATTATAAACGAAACTTGCCAACTTGGCACGCATGCATTGCTTCACTCGATCCATATATGTCAGAGTTAACTGATATGTTACAGTTACTTTCACATAATGAGAAAGAAGTTAATTTGTAGCCTACTGTTCACCACACGACCAAATGCTATATTACAACTCGGCAATGATAAGCCCTTACTGATGAATGCACTGCAGGGTTATAAAAAAAGAAAGAACACTCGCCTGCAGAAGTAAAATAGATATCCGATGTATCAGATGTAAATTCATTTCATGATGTCGTCATATTAAAATGATTCGCGGGACACGGCAAACTTGATTCATCTCATGATGAGATCAATGTAGTAGCCTACAGCATATAGCCTACACAGCTACAACGTTGCCCATATTATAATTAATTAAGGTGAGCTGGCTTAAAACTGACTGGCCAAATTGCACGCGCTGATGCCATAATGTGGATTCATAGCCCTCGTCGTGACTGCTGTCTGTCTGTCAGACCGGCATGTCTGTGAACCATAGAATGCCATAGATAGACCATATAACAGTCGGGCCGGGCCGTGTTCTGTCCTTACCGGGCTCACCGCGCCGTTATATTAATTTTCCAATGTAAATTTCACCCAGATTGGACTCTGTTCAGCGGCCGCATGCTGCTGTCCGCCCCCCACACACACACACACACACACACACACACCGACGACAGTCAGAGAACTGACTCACTAAACAACGTTGAATTCGTACAGTGCAGAATGCAGATAAGTGTAGGCCTATGTTCTTAACTTCTTATTATAATTGTGAGTTTGTTTTTTAACATGCAGCGCGAGTCCACGGGAGCCGATCTACAAGCTCACAACGGGTTGCACTGCGAGTAGCCTAGAGAAGGCTGTCAAGTGAGCAGCGCAATCGCGCATGCTATAGAAATATCCTAATAAATAAATAAAAAGGTGTCGCTTGCAGGGGCAGTTTCCTTATGGGACTTGCCTCTAGAATGCATGCATAGGCATACAAGTGCACTCGGCTTTTATATATCATTTTATGTATGTGCTGAACAATGTGGGGGTCGGGACACATGCCTACATATTTTATCTGCGATTTGGGAACTATTTATTGATCCAGCATGAAGACTAAAGCCTTCTGAATATATCCGTAAATTCGTCCGCCAC
Source organism: Protomyctophum bolini (assembly GCF_963924005.1). NCBI lineage: Eukaryota > Metazoa > Chordata > Actinopteri > Myctophiformes > Myctophidae > Protomyctophum > Protomyctophum bolini. The sequence goes on along the minus strand of NC_137878.1, from coordinate 41,999,765 downwards.
CTAAAGAGGTCCCGTGGGATTTTACGGAGTTTCCGACCAACCTACGTGAGCGTCAAGTTCACGGCCATTTCCATGAATTCCAAATTAATGTGGAAAATCCATGTAAATGCCTTTCCGCTAGCTTCACGTCATTATATCAGCGTAAACGCGTTGAAGAATCAGGCCCATAGTGTGTATATTGTACAGCGTTATAGTGTATATATTGTACAGGAGGATTGACATACTGTGTATCTGGAGGTCCAGGTTCATTGAAGTTAGGAGGAGGTCCTTTAGACCAGTCACTCTTCACAGACAGAAGGCTGGGAGTTGGAGACTCTTCTCTGTGGTACAGACATCTGGAATAACATAAATGTTTGTGTGAATGAGGACAGTAGTGTATATATTGTACAGTAGTGTTATAGTGTATATATTGTACAGCGTTATAGTGTATATATTGAGGTACAGACATCTGGAATAACATAAATGTTTGTGTGAATGAAAAAGTTAGTTAAAGGGTTTCTAAAGAGTTTTTTGTTTCGTCTCTTGCCATTGCATGACAAGTAAATTAAATGAAATATCAATAACATAATAGAAACCATACAATCTTACTAAATATACAGTACAATAACAGGTGATATTTTAAACATATATATATGTTGCATACTGTACACAAATACTGTACACGTATTATAGTGTATATTTAGGGGTGCATTCACATACTTAGCATCAGGAGGTCCAGGTTCATTACTGAAGTCAGGAGGTAGAGGTATAGACCAGTCACTCTTCATAGACATGTAGCTGGTTGTTGGAGACACTGGTCTGTGGACGAGATGTTTGTCAGCTCCCTCCTCCTCTCTCTCCTCACGGAGACTCATCTCTGCTCTGTGGACGAGATGTTTGTCAGCTCCCTCCTCCTCTCTCTCCTCACGGAGACTCATCTCTGCTCTGTGGAGGAGATGTTTGTCAGCTCCCTCCTCCTCTCTCTCCTCACGGAGACTCATCTCTGCTCTGTGGAGGAGATGTTTGTCAGCTCCCTCCTCCTCTCTCTCCTCACGGCGTCTCATCTCTGCTCTGTGGAGGAGATGTTTGTCAGCTCCCTCCTCCTCTCTCTCCTCACGGAGACTCATCTCTGCTCTGTGGACGAGATGTTTGTCAGCTCCCTCCTCCTCTCTCTCCTCACGGAGACTCATCTCTGCTCTGTGGACGAGATGTTTGTCAGCTCCCTCCTCCTCTCTCTCCTCACGGAGACTCATCTCTGCTCTGTATTAAACCTGTCAAGATCACACAGTCACAATACACCAGACAACAGTCAATGTTTGCTGTATTTACACAATGTGCGGACACGCCCGCACGGCGCACGCACACACAGCCGCTTTCCAACTTATATTGTTGTCACAAGAAGATGTTCCTTAACAGTTAACAGGTCGTATTAAGTGCAAAAAATGATATTTGTTTTAAAAAATGAGGCCTACCATAACATGCAGCTTCATATTATAGGCCTACCATAACATATATAAGGATCATGCAATGTGACATAATTATGCTCTGTTTACAAAAAGGTGGGAGAGGGGAGTTGCACCACTCTGTTCACACGGGTGTGTTTTTGCTCTATTCTTAGCCTATTCCTGGCCATTTTGGACAAAATTCCGAGAGAGAGAGAGAGAGAGAGAGAGAGAGAGAGAGAGAGACAGAGACAGAGAGAGACAGAGACAGAGACAGAGACAGAGAGGGGGGGGGGGGGGGGGTTAGGGGCGGTTTCGCCAGAGGTAGAGAATGTCGGAATGAGAGGAGTGGGGTCGGGAGGGGTGTTTTTTTTTTCTTATCTTTTTCGGGTAAAGTTGCTTGAAAATATTGGTAGTTTACTAGTTGTGTAGGTTGCATTATATAGTAGGCTTGTTCCCTAATGTTGTTTAAACCTGTGATTCTGATCAAACATTGTCATGAAGGACCCCCGTGTATTTGTGCACAAGCTTCTGAAGAATGTTCTGTGCCAGGTTTTTATTTTTTATTTGTATAAAACAAAAAATATTATTTCTCTCAAAAAATATGTGGCAACACCTTCCTCTCGCCTCCAGCTGTTACACACAGCAGCGTAACAACCGGTGTTGCCAGATTGTGTGAGAGCAATAAGCAATCAGGTCTATGAAAAGAAGCCACTCCACAAATGAGCTGTATCCTACTATAATACTTAATATTTATATACTATACATCGGCAGCTGCTTGAGAATAGCAGATCTACAAGCTCACAATGTGTCGCAGTGAGCTTGCAGATCAGATGTTTTCCAAAATAGCTTTTGTTTTGTACAAATAAAAAATAAAAAACTGGCACAAAACCTTTCTCAGATGGGGGTCCGTGTGCACAAATACACGGGGGTCCTTGGCTTTATGACAATGTTTGAGCAGAATCACAGGTTTAAACAACATCAGGGAACAAATAAGCAACTACACTTTAGAAACAAGCCCAAAAGAAACACAACCTGCAATACTGTCAATATTTTTAAGCCACTTACAAAAACAAGACCAAAGCCACTTATAACAAGCGGACATGGCAACACCGATAACAACTCGAGAAGTCTCGTTTTTAAGACGTTTCTAACTCATTTCGTCATGTCAACGTCGCAACACAAATAATACTAACTATGAAAAACTACGCCATCACATTATCAAATTAAATAGTGTGGTTTAAAGAACTGAAATGTATTCCTACAAAATCACGACCGTACGTTGACAGTTGAATGAATGGCTTCTGACGAACGCGAAAGTGTTTTATTTTATTTAGAATTACAGTATAGCCTACATTTCAAGCACAAACTCAATACAAAGACTGTTAACTGTGAGTGGACGACCCAATTAAGCATTGCACTTGTTTACAATTAAGAGGGTCCACCTTGTTCAATTAATTAAAACATTTAGACTTAGAGACGTACAAATAGACACTTAGTATATAGTCAAAGGTATAGGTAGCCCCGCAAGCAGAACCCGAATGTAGTAAAGTTTCTGACACTTTGTTTACTTTAAAGCGACATCAAATTTCATAAAAGCTTTAGGTAGGGTTCCGAGAGGGGCTAAGGTATAGGCTGCATAGAGCCCATTATGATGAATTGAACACGCTGGACCCTGTTGCAAAACAAGTGTTTACCTATATTATATAGTGTTTAATACTAGAATTTCGCCGGCCTTCGGCCGGCGAATCCTAGTTACATTGCAGCACAATATGGGAAGAAGGAAATTGCGAGTTGACAGACTCCACTTCATGTTTCAGCTGTGTTTTTAAACTCAGTAGTGTGCCCTGCACATGTAGTAACGGATGGGTTATAAATTATTATAATAACAGAAAGTGTTTTTTATTTCTCATAAATACGCAAACATGGTGAAACAACTACAGTCACAGAGAGCAGTGGCAAGGTAGCTGCTGCCTGCTAACGATGCAAACAACAGCCTTGCCTGTCGTGTGTGTGTGTGTGTGTGTGTGTGTGTGGGGGGGGGGGGGGATAGCACTAATTTTCGACATTTTACTGTGTCATAAATATTTACATCTGTAGCCTATATTGTGATTACATTTGACTCTTGTGTTATATTCTTGTGAAATATTCAGTAAAGTATTGTGGTGAAATATTCACCCCAAGTTGATAAGATATGCAGAGAATATAATACCAAGAAGCCCCAGTTTGAAATGCATTAGGCCACAGACCCCCATTTGATACCATTTGCTCTCTGGGAAAATCAGGGTCCATTTGGTTCCATTTGTATGCTCTTGGAGTATGATGACTGTGCTAACAGTATTATCATAAAATATGTCTCAGTTTGAAGATTCAAAAAAACATATTTCATATGTGTGAGCTTGTAAAGTAGAACGTTCAACCTAGAGACAGTGTTGCCAAGTCTGATCATTATAAGCTACTTTGGACTTGTTTATCTATTGGTAGTCCTTGACATGGAAATGTTTGAGTTCCACTGCTCTGAAACAACATTAGACAACAAAGTGTGACAGTCAACACTATAATTGATTATTTTAAGACTAATTTCCGGACCATTTCTGATTTACCTACTTTGAACTGGCCTATTAACATTTTTATAGACCTGGTTGCTTGTTTCACTCTCACATCCACGATATGTGGCAACCCTGGTCCCTGGTTTGTTTTGGTTTGGTTTGCGTGTGGATGTTTTTTTGTGTTGCTTTAGCATCTTTAGCACAGTAGCTATCAGAGGCTGCAGCAGCTGCTGCTGTCATGAAAACGCAAGTTTCTGTCCCAGAAGCTCACGTTAGGTCTGCGCACACTGTACGTTGCTATGGCAAGCTGTCATCAAATGCTGCTAACGTTGTGGTCAGCACTGTTAGCATGTGTGCTATCAGGCAAAAGCTGAGATAGATATAAAACTACTGGCCAAAATGTCATACAAAACACAACACCTAAAATCGGAATGTTATTGTGACCTACAGACCATCATGATTTGCTTGCTGGACCTATAATTAATTTATTTGCATTAAATTGCCACTCGCCCATATAAATAAAAAGCAAGATGGCTGCCGATTGCGAGCGGAGAGACGGAGAGTGTAGTGACGTGTGAGCCGGGGGCGGGCCTCCGACAACAGCATGAACACAGGGCAGTGTTGCCAGGTTTGCGAATTGTAAGCGAGTTGTAGTGTGTGTAAGTAGCCTGGTTAAAAGGCCTTGTTTCTGAGCGTGTTGTGGCAACAGCACATGTCCACCAGTTTCTGTCGACGTCCTTGTGTCCACCGCTTTTGGCACGTGATCAACTTAAGCATTGTTATATTAGATATAGTGCTTTATGGTTTTGTCCACAATAAAGTAGCAGTTTACTGTATTTATTGTGATTTCGTCTGAAATGTGTAATATGATTCTACGGCATGTGAAAAAACTAAACAAATCGATTGATTCTTTCTGCCATTGTATAAACACTGTAAAAACGGCACAGTTCCGGAAAGTGATAAAAAACACTTACCCGATATTAGGCTTGTTGATTAATATATTGTTTTGCAAAACAAAAACAACTCAACTGATTTGTTTTGCAAAACAAATCAATTGATTATGTCATTGTATAAACAGTGTAAAAACTGTACAGACAGTAGTTCCAGTATAAAGTGATTAAAACACTTACCCGATCGATGAAGCTAGAATGGCGTCCAGAGAGTGATCAGTTGTCTCAACTTGCCTGTCTTCGTCTCCGGTGGACAACAATTCCACCGTCAATTCCACGGACGAAATTAATACCTGCGTCGACGCCTATTAACTTTAATACTTTAATAATATGCTACTTATATTCCCGTTGTGTAATGGTGAATGAACAGGCGTTTCTTCAGGCAGGTACTTTATTTACACTACCAGTGTAATGTATGCTGGGAGACAGACGGGTGGAGTTTTAGTGTTGTTTGAGGAAGAGGAAGTGAAATAAAAACGTGTTTACTCCAGGTTTGACACTCATATTGAGCAGTTGCCTAGCCCTTGGTTGTCCACATGATGGCGCCATTTGACCAGCTATTCTTTTATTTTATTGATTGAAATATTTATTAACAGTTGCAGAATTACAGTAGGCTACATTTCAAGTACAACTCAATACAAAGACTGTTAACTGTGAGTGGACGACACCAATAAAGCATTACACTTGTTTACAAGAGGGTCCACCTTGTTCAATTCATCAAAACATTTAGAGACGTACAAATAGACACTTCTATAAAGTCAAGGAACAGAACAGGAATTCATCATATGGGAGGTAAAAAGTGAAAAGAAACATATACAGTGAGGGAGAGATTTTACGGGGCCCGTTTCGATTTGCAGCCGTCCGTAGGGGCCTTGAGAGCGGTTTGGAAGGAGTCAAAGGATTAGCATATCTAAATGACTGTTGGTAGGGCGTTCCACATTTTGGTGGCATAGGAGCGAAATTAATTTAGTCCCTTGTTTGTGCCGAAACTGTGAGTTTGAAACTATGACCAATGAATTAAACCAATGAAGTAGACCGCTATAGACCTACTGCTTTGATTGATTGATTGATTGATATATATTATATATATATAAATATCTATTAACAGTTTGCAGAATTACAGTACATTTCAAGCACAACTCAATACAAAGACTGTTAACTGTGAGTGGACGACCTTACACTTGTTTACAAGAGGGTAGGCAGGCAGGCAGGCAGGCCTAGGGGGGGAGGGGGGGGTTAGGGGGATACCACCACCACCAGACCTGGAGGTTCTTGTCTCTGGGAAGGAATGCCACTCCAGCGTTCTCATTGGAGGAGCCCCCCCACCCAAGAATCCGAAGATGGGGAGGGTAGGGGAGGGGAGGGGAGGGGAGAGGGGAGGGGAGGGGAGGGGAGAGGGGAGGGGAGGGGAGGGGAGGGGAGAGGGGAGGGGAGGGGAGGGGAGGGGAGGGGAGGGGTTGTGGGAATGAGAGGAGAAAAAAAACGACGAAAAACATAAAACATTCATTCTGTTTCATTTCATCGTTTTCAAAGAAAAATGTGACCAGATTTGATTGGAGGGCTGTCATAGCTGCAGCCTCCAGCTTCTCACCACAGGAGATACTAATCTGAATGGATTTATTGTTTAAACTAATTGAGTTAGACATACTAGTTGTACATACTAGAGCATGTCTGAAATAAATTATGCTTAAACATGTAGCTATAGGTGTAATGTTAGAGTCCACAGAAGACATGTAAATATGAAATAAATGCTTAGACATGTAGCTATAGGTGTAATGTTAGAGACCACAGAAGACATGTAAATATGAAATAAATGCTTAAACATGTAGCTATAGGTGTAATGTTAGAGTCCACAGAAGACATGTAAATATGAAATAAATGCTTAAACATGTAGCTATAGGTGTAATGTTAGAGACCACAGAAGACATGCAAATATGAAATAAATGCTTAAACATGTAGCTATAGGTGTAATGTTAGAGACCACAGAAGACATGTAAATATGAAATAAATGCTTAAACATGTAGCTATAGGTGTAATGTTAGAGACCACAGAAGACATGTAAATATGGAATAAATGCTTAAACATGTAGCTATAGGTGTAATGTTAGAGACCACAGAAAGCATGTAAATATGATTTCGTCTGAAATGTGTAACCATATTATTATTCTACGGCATGTGAAAAAGATTTCAGATTTTACGGGGGCCAGTTTCGAATTGCAGCCGTCTGTATAGGTGCCCTTTGAGAGCGGTTTTGAAGGAGTCAAGGGATTCACATGTCTTAATGACTGTTGTATAGGGCGTTCCACATCTTGGTGGCATAGGAGCGAAAATAATTTAGTCCCCTGTTCGTGCCGAATCTGGGTTGTACATGGTTTGTTGCACTCCCTCTGGTGTTGTGGGTGAACACACACACACACACACACACACACACACACACACACACACACACACACACACACACACACACACACACAGAGTGTAATGCTTTATGGTGTTAATTGTTCACAGTTAACAGGTTTGTCTAGGGCCAGTGCATATAGGGAGGCGTTTCACTCAGAACGGGTTATTCTGGTTGACATGTTTCTGCCTACCAGTAGGATAGTATGCTGCAGCCCCGCTGTGGAGACATATTGAAACGTATGTAGGTTATTCTGGTTGACATGTTCCTACCTACCAACCTTCATATAATGGAATGCCTTGCCCCTAGAGATCTAATGCAGAGTATATGCCGCGTTTTAAATCACTCCTTAAGACTCATTTTTACAAAGCTGCATTCAACCCCCTACCCATGTGATTTGTGATTTCTTTATTGATCTCTTCTGTTATTGTTGTGATTTTGTGTATTATTGACAATGTATTTTATTCCATTGTGTGCCTCCTTGCTATGTTGTTTATATATGTCTCTCTGTTAAAGCACTTTGTGACTGGTTCTTAAAGGTGCTATAGCCTACAAATAAAGCTTTATTATTATTATTATTATAATAGGTCCTCAGAAGAGATATATATATATATATATATATATATATACAGTGAGGGGGAAAAGGGGGGTGGGGTGGGGGGGACTCAGATTTTACAGGGGCCAGTTTCGAATTGTAAAGTAAAAGTACTTAGTTACTTTCCACACCTGACTGTAAGGGCTACTCAACTTGGCTCAGGGGCCACTCAGCTAAATACCAAATGTCTGAGGGCCGCACGCCCAAATAATGTTGGTCATATTGGATTGTTTTGGTCATGCAGCCACGACCTACATTTCCATCTAGGAAAGGCCAAACCTCATTTGACAAAATTATTGTCATGACATGGAATGATTAATAATGAAATTAAGTTACAAAATGAGGCTTTTATATTCACACAATGTGAAGAGAACATGAACAGATTACTGTTGCAGTTAAATCAAATATCAGAGGTATATATAGACCAAGATGCCAATAGGCTACTACTGGAATTAATAAGCCATATCACAGTCTCATGGACTGGTACAAATAATAACTAGCCTACCTATACATTACATTACAGTTTTGGCTGCATATCCCATTATGATGAATTGAACTCAGTGGACCCTGTTGTAAAACAAGTGTTTAATATATAGTGCTTTATGGTTTTGTCCACAATAAAGTAGCAGTTTTTGTATAGTGTCTTTATTGTGTGCTTTCGTCTGAAATGTATAACCATTATACCTCATTGAACAGGTTTCTTTGTGCATGCACCTCTTGGTACCACAGCACCTCAAAGGTGCAACCCTTACCCAGGCCCTTAAAAGGTTAATTTTTAGGAACGGGCTCCTGATATTAATTAACATGTATAAATATTATGTAAACCTTTCATAGTTTTATTATAGAAATAAAAATGACATTATGACCATGAGTATGCATAAGAATAGAAGACATTGAGCTGGGCTGATGGTGGGAAGAGCAGCGCACGAGACACACGCGCGCACGCACACACAAACGCGCGCACGCACTCACACGCACACACACACACACACACACACACACACACACACACGGAGCTCAGCATCTAGCAGAACTCAGTCTGCAAAATGGATAGCTCTGGAGCAAATAGTTTCAACGTTTACTGGTGGTTTTCTTAACAAAAATAACATAAAATGAATAGTAATAATAATAATGACAATCGTCGATAAATAAATAATAAGGAGAGAATAGAAACCAAAACCATTTAAATAAATGTGGGGTCTCTAAGAAAGGTCCCGAGTATTTATCCCCTTCGGCAGACTTTTTGCAACTTGCCTATAGATCCTTTCAGAACGCAGTACTCAGGTGTCGCAGTATTTCACGACAGTTCGCAGCACAGGAACTAACTTCACCGCAAGACGATTTACGGCATAAACAAAGATGGCGGCCTCCGTCGTTCGACAGCAACACGCTGTTTTATAACAAACTAATACAACAAAAAAAGTCATTTTTACGTCTCGGGACCACAGTACTGATAAGCGATCTGTATGCAACTAGGCAAGTTCATGTGGGGAAAGTATAGATGGGCCTTACATGACGAGATGGAGAGAGAAAATGAAGTTTATCACCGGCGGGGTGATATGGAGATCTCACCGGGACACCGGGACACCGGGAAGGAATGTCGGCGTCTTCGGGTCAGGAGAAGAATACGGGTTTGCCTTGGAACATTATTTTAAATCTACACGGGTACAGTAGAGAGTATTGGAGGGTGCGTTGATTGGGTCATACATTCGGCGCTTCTGCATGCCTTTTCTCAAAAAGCGTATAATTTTACACCTGGAGTATGCCATTTTTTTTCTTTGGTGTTGGTGAATAAAAATCCACATGGATGTCATGTCATGCTTATGTTCTTCATTAGTTTGCATCGTGTTTAGACGGAATTCACGTTCATTCTGGTCTGTATAAGCAACGGCAAAGAAAACTTGCAAAAGTGGGCCATTTGTTACATGTTACAAATGGTCCGCTTTCCATTCAATACCATTATTACCAAAAAGAGGTGTCGTGCGTGCGCGGTTCTGTTTGAATTAAATTCATTTGTCGAAAAAGTTTGGCTCCTAAATTTGATCAAATATGCTCTATATTAGTTATGTATTCATTTAAAGCAGTGTCTCTCAAAGGTGTGATCCAGGGACCCTCATGGTTCCTTGAGGGGGTTCCAAATGGACCACTCTGAGAGTGTAACACATGGCCCCAAATGGACCCTTACAGGTCTGTAACTCTGAGAGTGTAACACATGGACCAGGGTACAGTCAGACATGTAAACGGTACAGGCCAGGGTACAGTCAGACATGTAAACGCTACAGTTCAAAGGGATCAAGAAGTCATTGCGGTCTTGTTTCCATTCAGGTCCAGTACTAGGAAGGACAGAGAGGCTGAGGGCTGGACAGAGCTGGACCCCAAGGACTGACCGGAGACAAGTAAGGCACTGTTTGGACGTTATTATTCTCTCTTTGGGATATTTTATGTTGTCTTTGCAAACTAGTATAAAAAGGTAGGTGGGCTAGCGCACAGCCAGTTCCTGTCTGGTGCTGGACTACGGTTTGATTGATTGAATACTTTTATTAGGCAACATAAATGAAAAGTACAGTCAGGCATTTTTGTCCAAAAAAAGGATCTCACCGAAGAAAGACCTTGCGGCCTTGTTTCCATTCGGGTCCTAGTATCCACTCACACATAATAATAATAAAACTTTATTTGTATAGCACCTTTCATGACATGAAATGCAGCTCAAAGTGCTTTACAGAAAAATGGAGAATAAAAGAAAAGCAAGGCAACAACATTAAGAACAAGCAGTAATGCAATACAGTGAGGACATGAATAACAAAAATAAAAAATAAAAGATCAATTAAAAGCAATGTTGTAGAAGTGGGTCTTAAGCTGAGCTTTAAAAATGTCTACAGAGGCTGCCTGTCGAAGGTACAGTGGGAGCTTGTTCCATGCCGACGGCCCGTAGAAGCAAAAAGCTGCTTCCCCGTATTTTTTAGTTGCCATTTCTTTTGGCAAAGCGAGCAGGCCAGCAGAGGAAGACCTTAGGGGGCGGTTTGGGACATATTTAGGCAGGCAGTCATGTAGGTAGGAAGGTGCGAGACCATTGAGAGCTTTATAGACAAGTAAGAGAATTTTAAAATCAATCCTAAAAACAACCGGAAGCCAGTGCAGTGATGCCAAAACTGGAGTAATATGTTCTCACATGACATGAATAATAAGTTAACACAGTAACAGTAAGTGATATAACAATAATAATTTAAGGCAACATATACATTTCCTCTAAACATGAAATATACAGTATTCACAGGTTTGGGGGCCGAAGGTTAATCGGAAACGGGATTATTATTCAATATTTTTTATATTATTTGATTTTGCATTTTTTTTCTTTGTTTGTTTTTAAGATTTAAGATTTTAAAAGCTTTTGGTACCAAAAGTAGTTTATACAGTTTGGGCAATCCCCTACTGGGGGAAGCCACACTGTGTTAGGCTCAATGTCAGTTTGACACATTCAGTAGATCTCCTGATGTTTTGTGGCCAGATGAAATTTCCAGGGGTTTATTAGGACTATAGTAAATAATTAGAAAATAAATCGCTATACAATGTTGTAAAGAAATACATATTTAGCCCCATGCTCGAATGCCCCCGCCCCCCTGTCAAAAACAGCTAAAATCCCTAAAACGAAAGAAAGCAGCAAATGAAAAAAAAAAAAAGAACACTCATCTTTTAGTTTCTCTAATAACAACCTACAACATGAACCTTTGTTGAAAAAAACTAAAGTTGTCCTTTAAGGACCAGGCCAAGAGCAGAGAGTAGAGAGCACAAGAGTTTTCAGGACAACATCAACCGAGTATACAACAGTGTCTAAAATGTTAAAGTGTGATGTTGACACAGACAGACAGATACTCACGTTTTGAAATTAGTGTAGAATTAAACCTATCTTCCCCTCCATGTTTCACTCTGTAGGAAGTAGAACAACAATGCATCAATGTCTGACTGTCTAACACAACGTCTCCACTAGCTGACACTACAGTGTTTCACTCTGTAGGAAGTAGAACAACAATGCATCAATGTCTAACTGTCTAACACAACGTCTCCACTAGCTGACACTACAGTGTTTCACTCTGTAGGAAGTAGAACAACAATGCATCAATGTCTGACTGTCTAACACAACGTCTCCACTAGCTGACACTACAGTGTTTCACTCTGTAGGAAGTAGAACAACAATGCATCAATGTCTGACTGTCTAACACAACGTCTCCACTAGCTGACACTACAGTGTTTCACTCTGTAGGAAGTAGAACAACAATGCATCAATGTCTGACTGTCTAACACAACGTCTCCACTAGCTGACACTACAGTGTTTCACTCTGTAGGAAGTAGAACAACAATGCATCAATGTCTGACTGTCTAACACAACGTCTCCACTAGCTGACACTACAGTGTTTCTCCTGTCATTATCTTGGCCCTGCAGCTCATCCAGACATACTCACTGCTGCCCAGTTTGGATCTCATCACCTCCTCAGACTCCACCTTAAAGGACCACTGCACCACTTTTCAACCTATCTTCATATAATAGGTCCTCACTAATAATCATGATAAAATGGCACGATTCTTTTCTACTCAGTCTGTGTCTCATAGGAGGGCTGTGGGCAGTTCAGAAACCGTCCTCCAGTGACATCGTCATTAGGCAGATTATTTTTTAAACAAGACTTTTTTACAAAAATATTAATTTCAGATTTTCATCATCGTGAGAACGATGGCTTCCATTTTCGCAGTGCAACTTTTCAGGACTAGAAAGCCTGCCGTTTTTATTAGCTTGTATTCCACATCGATGATGTCACTGGAGGACGGATTCTGAACAGCCCACAGCCCTCCTATGAGACACAGTAGAAAGAAATTGCGCCATTTTTTTCATGATTATTAGTGAGGACATTATATGAAGATAGGTTGAAAAGTGGTGAAGTGGTCCTTTAACCCCTATAGCACTCCACTATCTTTTTATACCTTCAACTTTACTGTATTATAAACCAGGGGTTCTCAACCCGTGGGTCGCAGCCCCTAGGGGGGTCCCCAAATCATTTATTTATTTATTTTTTGCCACTGAATGGCTGAAAAATGGATATGTCTTTGCATAATAGCACACATAGCACATGCATTACATTTCCTTAACCGTTTCAGTTCATACGACGTGTGTGAGACCGTCATAAGGATTAGAAACGATCGTAGCCTTTGACGTCTGTGGACGTCCTAGTGACACGGGGGCGAGATAAGAATATTCAGATTTTTTTTGGCATTTCGCTTTTCTCTTGCCGTATGCTAACGCTCTGTGCCACTATTAGCTTGTCATTGACTCCCATGTTAGCGCGGCGGAAAGAATGACTCGTATCTCCTAATCAAAATATGAACGCTTTTTGGATCATATATCGTATAAATTAAAACGATTGGGGGTTGGGGTTAGGTCAATTTGTCAAGTCAACCTTTTTAGGAAAGTGTTTCCGGTTCATGGCTTTCAGAGTAAAAGCGATCAGACAACTCCGGCACCCCAGAGCTCCTATTTTGAAGCACTAAATGTGAACTGTTTAGTAGCCATAAACGTCAAGACGTCTAATTGCCTATTAGGTAATGGATGCCACGGGCCTCAAGACGTATCCCCTTTTGTTTATATATTCTTAAAAAATATACATTTTATTTTCATCCATATTTTGAAAATTACTCTCTGTAATCTGGTGCACAGGTGATGACATCATGCACATTACATGCATAATAGAATTACAAATTCTTTCTCTCTTTATAATGGGAGAATTGGCACTCAGAGCCTAAACTGGTGACCACCAGGTGGCGCTGAAAGAGTTTTAACAGATGGCTGTAAGCAGGTTCTAAATCCAGGAATAATGCATATTGTAAATGTGTTATTTATTAATTCATTCATTCATTAATTTACTTATGTATGTTTTAATCTTGTGTTTCAGACTGGCTCACTGCAGCCTGTCAGAGAGATGCTGTGAAGCTCTGGCCTCAGCTGTAAACTCTAATCCCTCCCTAAGAGAGTTGGACCTGAGCCTCAACGTGGTGAATGATTCAGTTCTGGAGAACTGCAAGTGAGTAGACTTGGGCTGTGTTCATGTTGGACAGTGAGTAGACTTGGGCTGTGTCCATGTTGGACAGTGAGTAGACTTGGGCTGTGTTCATGTTGGACAGTGAGTAGACTTGGGCTGTGTCCATGTTGGACAGTGAGTAGACTTGGGCTGTGTCCATGTTGGACAGTGAGTAGACTTGGGCTGTGTCCATGTTGGACAGTGAGTAGACTTGGGCTGTGTCCATGTTGGACAGTGAGTAGACTTGGGCTGTGTCCATGTTGGACAGTGCAGTGTTTCCCTTAAAGCGCAAATAACATGCATTTTAAAACTGCTTTTAATATTTAATAATCATATTGTCTATGTCCCTCAAAGTTATTTCTAATGGTTTGAGCCTCAATCACCACTCTGATATAACCAGGCCTTGTCAATTCCTTCTGGACTTTGAAAGCAGTTTTAGCTGCAGTACCACAATGTCCTGAGGTGTAGAGGGTGCTGATATGCAGATTATTTAATATTTGAGTCATTATAATACTCATGCTAGATAAAACCAGGCTTGTTTACATTCCATGCCAGCTTGGAAAATCAACAATGGTGGACATTTTAAACAAAGTGGAAATGCAAATTTGCAACTGAAGACTGAAGAAAAGGAGGAATTATACAAAGTAGGGTGACATTGATGACAATCACGATGAGACCAAAATCAGTCGAGCTGTTTCTGAGAGCAATTTACATTAAAACACCCATATGACATGAAGGCCTGATTGTTCAAAATTGGTTATTTGTGGGGATAGAAAACACACATGGGAGCCCCAAAAACACAAAATAAATTGAAAAAGTTGAATTTTATGTTATAGGTCCTTTAAGACTCATTTTTTTATTGGTTGTTTGTGGCTTTCGCCTTTATTTTATATATTTTATGTAGGGACAGACAGTATAAATACTTTATTTTATATATTTTATGTAGGGACAGACAATGTTTGCCTCTTTCTTCCCTAATTAATATTAATTATTATATTATTTACAAGCGTGATAACTGTGGCGTAGCTACAATGGGTCGCAAGTCAAAAATAGCCGATCTACAAGCTCCTCAGCGCATTGTGAGGAACTCCGTTATATGATGAAGTAACCGATACATTCGCCTTAAAGGGATATTACACTTTGAAAAATGTCTACTCGGGCACATAGGCTTGGTTACCATGATATCAATATTAATACATTCTCACTACAGCATTCATATTATATTCACATAATACAGTACATAATAAAACTAGAGCTGGGACTCGATTAAAAAAAAATCAAATTAATCAGAGGCTTTGTAGTCAATTCATCTAGATTAATCGCATTTTAATCGCATATCAATATTCAACCTGAGAACAGGGATTTTTGGTATCCCAGTGAATCAATAAATAGTGACTACAGAATACCACTCATTTCAACATTTTACTGTCATTAATACGTATACCTGTTGTGGAAATAATAATAAAAAGTCACCCCATTCTGTTTTGCCTAGAACTGGAGGCCTGGAAAAAAATGTAGTAACAGTAACAAGTACATCTCAGTGACATCACAAAGCTGTACTTACTTCATATTGTTACTGTTTTTTGTCAGACCTCCAGTTCTAGGCAACACAAAATGGGGTGATATTTTATTATTTCCAGTTTTCAGTACTATAGAAAAGCGCCCAGTGAGAAACGTTCCGCGGTGAAAAAAAAGTGCGATTAATTTATCCGTAGTTAATCGTGATTAATTGTTCTGTAGTTAATTCATCTAAATTAATCGCAATTAGTCCCGGCCCTAAATAAAACAGAAGTGATCATAATAAAAGTGGTAAATGTATCTTACTTTAGAACTTCCAGTCCACAGTGTGGGCTCTTCAGTGAAGCACAGAGCAGCTCCACTAGTCCTGAGTCCTGCAGGTCGTTTTCACTGAGGTCCAGTTCTCTCAAATGGGAAGGATTAGAGCTGAGAGCTGAAGACACAGCTTCAACACCTGTCTTACTGAGTTTACAGCCAGCAAGTCTGTAAATGCAGATTCAATAAGAGATTATCAGTACAAATGATACAGTTCACTGTCATGGAAGTTAACTGAAAATATCTGTCTAGTTATCTAGATATAAAGAGTATTTAGAGGAGTGGAGTGTGGAATAGACAACACCACTTGCACAGTGTTATAGTGTATATTGTATAGTGTTATAGCTTATAGTGTTATAGTGTATATTGTATAGTGTTATAGTGTATATTGTGTACAGTGTTATAGTGTGTATATTGTATAGTGCAGGGGTAACCAACCAGGGGTTTGCGAGCTACCGGTACCTTTCAAGTCGATCCCGAAGTGTCAGGCTGACGGGCAGCCAGACATCACAGCAGAATGTCGTTCGCAAAAAAGAGCAGATCTACAAGCTAACAACGTGTAGAGGCTCGATGCATTTTAGCTTGAAGATCTGTTCCCCCTGCTTCCACCGCAACGCCCTTGGCCCGCCCCCTTTTAGCACTCTGTGCTCATGTGCTGTGTCCTGTGTGTCTGTTGTTCCCTCGCAGGCAGCACAGCGTCAGAGTGAACGCAGCATGATAGCGTCCCCGACACGTTGAATACTAAACCTATTTGTAAAGTTCGAACGCCAACTTTTAACCAAACGTGGGAGAAACACTGTGCACGGCTGCACGCACAAATAAAGAGTGCACTCGCGCACGCACGACGGATTATTATCGATCAAAACAATCCTTAGCGTCGCTTAAAAGCATGTGTTGCACAGCATGAATATCACTATGACAATGTGTCAAAATGTTTAGTGCCGCTGTCAAAACATGACGTGTACAGTGAGAGTTGAAGATTCTAACTATTGGAACAAGAAAGCCACAGTTTTGAAGGAAGTGCATGGGTCCTAGACAGGGCTTGACGCTTAGCTCATGGATGCATGCATGATAGACAGACTATCCGTTTTTATCCTGCTGTTCTATCATGGGATATTCGATGCAGGGCAAGATGCTCGATTGTGAATTAAATTGTAACATTCTCCTTGGCTTTGTCTACTTCACACAGAACATCTGACACACAATTTACAATTTACAATTTAGGCATTTAGCAGACGCTCTTAATCCAGAGCGACTTACATTAAGCAAGAACACACAGCTACAGTAGACTATTAATTTACTAAGCTGGTAATTTACTCGGCTGCCTACCGTTGCTCGTTAAGCAGGTCACACAATGGATATGGACCACTGATATTTATCCAGCCAGGTCGGTGATTACTTATCATTCATGCTGTGCAACACATGCTTTTGTAAGCGACGCTAAGGATTGTTTTGATCGATAATAATCCGTCATGTGCGTGCGCGAGTGCACTCTTTATTTGTGTGTGCAGCCGTGCACAGTGTTTTCTCCCACGTTTGGTTAAAAGTTGGCGTTCTAACTTTACAAATAAGTTTAGTATTCAACGTGTCGGGGACGCTATCATGAACTCGTATGACTGACTCACATCTTAATGACACCCTCAGACTGGCAATCACTAAATATGAACCAGATTTCAAAACGCTTGCAGATAAAGTGCAGTCACAGCAGTCTCATTAAAGGTGGGCTGACCCTGAGAGTATGTCACCATATCTGTGCAAATATATATATGGTCATGTTATGCCTATGTCATTTGAACATCTGCCAATGCGAATATTCATTGAAATGAGAAACAAAATATTGTGCTGTAAAAGCAATTCATGTCCTTTGCATTTTGTTTTATTTAAAAAAAACTCAACAAAGAAGTTTATTTGTATTTCTGTCCTAATATTTTTTATTTCTAATACATTTGTCTTAATATTATTTGACATTGATAATATAACTTACTATAAGTATTTATTCTAATTTAAGCTTTAGTCTTTGTGTGGATGTGTGCACATGCATTGAGCCTGTCAGAAATAGCAAAAAAACAAGTGTTTTTAAACTTTTTTCTAACACGTTTTAGTGGTAGATCTTGGCTTACAATTGGGAATAAAATGGGCTCTTGGGCTTGAAAAGGTTGGTTACCACTGGTATAGTGTGTATATTGTACAGGTGGATTGACATACTGTTTATCAGGAGGTCCAGGTTCATTACTGAAGTTAAGAGGAGGTTTTCCCATAGACGTGTCACTCTTCACAGACAGAAGGCTGGGTGTTGGAGACTCTGCTCTGAGGTACAGACTTCTGGAATCATAGAAATTGTCCGTGTGAATGACATGGTCAATTCGTTTTTTTTTTTACTTTGTATTGTTACATTCCATTTTTACTTCCAGAAGGGTAAACATATTTTACTTTCCTCTCACAGCATTGCAGCAACAAGTAAACCGAATAAAATATCAAAAAAGACGTAATAGAAATTGTTATGTTGTGGTTGTACTACTAGGCATGTACAAAATTGTAGTTACAGGGCCTGGCCAAGAGGGGGCACAAGTACACCAGACTAGGACTAGTAGGCAGCAGTGTTGTTTTTGGCAGCAAATTTCTATTTTAGTTTATTTTAGTCATAGTCTTTGGACTGACACTTCATTTAGTTTTAGTCACATTTTAGTCACCTGGAAATGTCTCAGTGTTACTCTAGTTTTAGTCGACTAAATGTCATAAGATTTTAAGTGTTTTGTGGGCCTTGATGCCGTCGTAATGAGTGTTTTTACACTTGCTGAAAATAGCCGATCTACAAGCTCACAACGTGTCGCGTTGTGAGCTTGTAGATCGGCTATTTTCAGCATGCAACCAAGAGTAAAATGACTTATACTGGATCTCTTGTCCACTTGTCCCTGCCTAACATTTTAGTCTAGTTTTTATTCGTTGATGAAATTGTCAGTATATTTAGTCTTAGTTTTATAGCTTAGTTTTCATTTAGTTTCCATTCGTTTTTGTCAGTGGAAAAAGGTAGTCGACGAACATTTTTTTGTCTTAGTTTTAGTCGACGAAAACAACACTGGTGAGCTTCCGGTCTGTTTCTCACTTGGGAAATAAACAACAAGCATGTTGTACCGTAACCTTGTGTTACCACAGACATATAAAATCTTGCTAAATATACAATAGGCCTACAATAACAGGAGATAGGTTAAACTTATATGTGGCAAACTACACATACTGTATGTCTGCTGAACAACACACTGACGTGTACCACTCCATTCACCAACTGCACACGCAGTAACTTACACTCTGTATGTCTGCTGAACAACACACTGACGTGTACCACTCCATTCACCAACTGCACACGCAGTAACTTACTGTATGTCTGCTGAACAACACACTGACGTGTACCACTCCATTCACCAACTGCACACGCAGTAACTTACACTCTGTATGTCTGCTGAACAACACACTGACGTGTACCACTCCATTCACCAACTGCACACGCAGTAACTTACACTCTGTATGTCTGCTGAACAACACACTGACGTGTACCACTCCATTCACCAACTGCACACGCAGTAACTTACACTCTGTATGTCTGCTGAACAACACACTGACTTGTACCACTCCATTCACCAACTGCACACGCAGTAACTTACACTCTGTATGTCTGCTGAACAACACACTGACGTGTACCACTCCATTCACCAACTGCACACGCAGTAACTTACACTCTGTATGGATGAACTTTGAACAGGGTTGATACGACATTATTAGATGTGCAGTGAACGTTAGTTAGAAGGGGCAGACACTGACATTTCTACATGGGTAACTCTGACGGAAATATAGCCGAAGTCGAACACTTCAACAGTTTGATTGGTTGAATACTTTATGAACAGTTTGATTGGAAGTCGAATACTTCAACAGAGTTAAAAGGCCTTAAAGACGCAGTGAAATGAAGAACACGTTTTTCCACACTATGGCGAAGTATACTGGCAATTTCATCAACAGATGAAAACTAGACAAAAATATGATAGGGATGGACGGGTGGAGAAGAGATCCAGTTTGTTTGGTGGGTGTTGGGCTCTGAAAAGAGTTAACCCATTATGGTGTTAGCATCATGTTATGCTTTAGCTGTTGAAACATTTTTAGAATCTGATCTCAGGTCAGAATGGGTTAATCAGACCAGTGTGTGTCCAGTGGAAACCTCGTATGAATCTGATCTCGGGTGAGAATGGGTTAATCTACAAGGTCACCGCGCGTCATAGTGCGACGCGTTGTGAGCTTGTTGGATTCTTCGAAAACTATTTGTCGTACAAAATCAAAGGCTTTAGAAAATAGAAAGAGTGATCGGTCAAGGCCACACATCATTGTCCGGAAAGCACTTTGCGAGCAGTGGAGGCGAGTTGTCGAGTTGTCTATTCAAAGTCCTAAAAGAAAATGGCTCGCCCATTGTATCTCCTTCAAATATGTTCGACGTGCAATGTGCAAACGTTACTCAAAAGTATAATATGGTACAACATGCAGTAAGTTTATAGCATGTTATGTAGACAGCACTATAATTGCATTGTTATGTAGAGTTAGACAGCACTATAATGTTGACCTGTCTGTCTAGCATCAAATGTTGGATGAGTGAGAACTGGATGAGTGAGAACTTTCTCAAGCTAAATGAGGATAAGACAGAAGTTCTCATAATCGGTTCTAGTGAGCAGAAATAATCAATAATAAGCAGACTTGGTAACCTGACTGTAGAAAGTAACAGTACAGTAAAGAACCTGGGGGTTATTATTGATTCTGAATTGAATTTTAATTCACACATTAATCATGTTACCAAGATTGCCTTTTTTCACCTTAGAAATATTGCACGAATCAGAGCCTATTTGTCCTTCTACGATGCAAAAACGCTAATCCACGCCTTTGTTTTTTCTCGGCTTGATTACTGCAATGCACTTTTTTCAGGACTGCCTAAGAAAACAACTGACAGATTACAACTTGTCCAAAATGCAGCAGCCAGAGTTTTAACTAGAACTAAGATGAGAGAACATATTACTCCAGTTTTGGCATCACTGCACTGGCTTGGGTTAATCAGTGTGCAATGAGTTAATCAGACCAGTGTGTGTCCAGTGGAAACCTCGTATGAATCTGATCTCAGGTCAGAATGGGTTAATCAGACCAGTGTGTGTCCAGTGGAAACCTCATATGAATCTGATCTCAGGTCAGAATGTGTTAATCAGACCAGTGTGTGTCCAGTGGAAACCTCGTTTGAATCTGATCTCAGGTCAGAATGGGTTAAAGAGCTGGAGAGACAGGAATATAACAAACTGTTACTGAACACACTGTCACTGAATACACACTATAGCAATTATTACTGTCACAATAACAGCTACTGATGTTTGTGTGCAATATTTGAGCTGTCAATCAATCAAGTCACCTTAATTCAAGTGATAGATTATATACAGGGGCATGCCATGTGGTCTATACCGGCACAGCCTTTGTGATCTACTGGTAGATCACACTGTAAATGTGGGCACCCCTGCAATACAGGATTCCTGTCCAGAATTGTTTTTGTTAAAGATAGAGGGTTTAAGTCGTTTCTAAATGCGTGTGTTTCTTTTTCTGTCTTTCTTTCTTAGGACGGAGATCAAGGTAGACGGCTAGCCTGCCTGCAACTTGAATGAGGTGTGTAAACATTTATTTCACGGCTGTGGGTGTTGACCTTGGATTTTGTGTTCTCCGGATGTTTTTTTTAAAGGAGTGTCCTGTCCAGTGTCCGGAGGATGAGAAACATTAGCATTTATCCTCGTTTCTCATCATTTTGGACCATGGGCTATAGCAGGGGGGCAGTCAGACGGATATTTTGTGAAGCCACTAAGGAAATGAAAATTCATTTAATGGCCTGTTGTGGCGCTCTCACTGGGCTCAGAAAAACCCATAGCCCCATAGAAGTCCATGTATTTTGGCCCAACTTCACCTAGACTGTATTACCTTAATAAACATGGTCATGAATACTTTTTTCTTCCAGTCACTAGTTTAAAGTCTCATTTCTAATGTCATAATATTCTTTTTGGAAAATTATGGTCCCATTTATTAAAAAAATTACCATAAAGTCGTGCATGTTCTGAGGGGCGTGGCTACCGTTACAGTCTATGAACGGGATCCCCCTCCCACTCGAGTCAAAATAAAAACCAACGAAGAAGAAGGGGGGAAGTCCCGCCTCGTTGTCTGGGCCAGCCAATGGGCCAGCTGGCCTGAACTGGGCCCAAACGGATCTTGAAAGATGGCGACTTCCATTGCAAGGACTGACAGGCTTCATTTTAAGTTCATGTTAGACCCGCGGAACGCTTTGTCCCATGTTTTTTGAAATTTTGAAAAAAAAAGTTAGCCTCGTTTCTCATCATTTTGGACCATGGGCTATAGCCCATATCGTACGGCATACTATAGCGCGCCGTTTTTCATCATTTTTGAGGATTTGAAAAAAATGACAAAATGACAAAAACGATGGGTTATAGCCCATGTTTTTTGAAATTTTGAAAAAAAAAGTTTGCCTCGTTTCTCATCATTTTGGACCATGGGCTATAGCCCATATCGTACGGCATACTATAGCGCGCCGTTTTTCATCATTTTTGAGGATTTGAAAAAAATGACAAAATGACAAAAACGATGGGTTATAGCCCATGTTTTTTGAAATTTTGAAAAAAAAAGTTAGCCTCGTTTCTCATCATTTTGGACCATGGGCTATAGCCCATATCGTACGGCATACTATAGCGCGCCGTTTTTCATCATTTTTGAGGATTTGAAAAAAATGACGAAATGACAAAAACGATGGGTTATAGCCCATGTTTTTTGAAATTTTGAAAAAAAAAGTTAGCCTCGTTTCTCATCATTTTGGACCATGGGCTATAGCCCATATCGTACGGCATACTATAGCGCGCCGTTTTTCATCATTTTTGAGGATTTGAAAAAAATGACGAAATGACAAAAACGATGGGTTATAGCCCATGTTTTTTGAAATTTTGAAAAAAAAAGTTAGCCTCGTTTCTCATCATTTTGGACCATGGGCTATAGCCCATATCGTACGGCATACTATAGCGCGCCGTTTTTCATCATTTTTGAGGATTTGAAAAAAATGACAAAATGACAAAAACGATGGGTTATAGCCCATGTTTTTTGAAATTTTGGAAAAAAAAGTTATCCTCGTTTCTCATCATTTTGGACCATGGGCTATAGCCCATATTGTACGGCATACTATAGCGCGCTGTTTTTCATCATTTTTGAGGATTTGAAAAAAATGAAAAAATAAAAAAACGATGGGTTATAGCCCATGTTTTTTGAAATTTTGAAAAAAAAAGTTAGCCTCGTTTCTCATCATTTTGGACCATGGGCTATAGCCCATATCGTACGGCATACTATAGCGCGCCGTTTTTCATCATTTTGGAGGATTTGAAAAAAGAAAAAATTAAAAAACATTGGGTTATAGCCCATGTTTTTTTTAATTTTGAAAAAAAGAGTTAGCCTCGTTTCTCATCATTTTGGACCATGGGCTATAGCCCATATGGTACGGCATACTATAGCACGCCATTTTTCATCATTTTGGAGGATTTGAAAAAAAATTAAAAATTAAAAAACGATGGGTTATAGCCCATGTTTTTTGAAATTTTGAAAAAAAAAGTTAGCCTCGTTTCTCATCATTTTGGACCATGGGCTATAGCCCATATCGTACGGCATACTATAGCGCGCCGTTTTTCATCATTTTGGAGGATTTGAAAAAAATTAAAAAACGATGGGTTATAGCCCATGTTTTTTGAAATTTTGAAAAAAAAAGTTAGCCTCGTTTCTCATCATTTTGGACCATGGGCTATAGCCCATATCGTACGGCATACTATAGCACGCCGTTGTTCATCATTTTGGAGGATTTGAAAAAAATAAAAAAACGATGGGTTATAGCCCATGTTTTTTGAAATTTTGGAAAAAAAAGTTAGCCTCGTTTCTCATCATTTTGGACCATGGGCTATAGCCCATATCGTACGGCATACTATAGCACACCGTTTTTCATCATTTTGGAGGATTTGAAAAAATAAAAAAACGATGGGTTATAGCCCATGTTTTTTGAAATTTTGGAAAAAAAAGTTAGCCTCGTTTCTCATCATTTTGGAGAAATTCTCTTGTCCACTTGTCCCTGCCTAACATTTTAGTCTAGTTTTTATTCGTTGATGAAATTGTCAGTATATTTAGTCTTAGTTTTATAGCTTAGTTTTCATTTAGTTTCCATTCGTTTTTGTCAGTGGAAAAAGGTAGTCGACGAACATTTTTTTGTCTTAGTTTTAGTCGACGAAAACAACACTGGTGAGCTTCCGGTCTGTTTCTCACTTGGGAAATAAACAACAAGCATGTTGTACCGTAACCTTGTGTTACCACAGACATATAAAATCTTGCTAAATATACAATAGGCCTACAATAACAGGAGATAGGTTAAACTTATATGTGGCAAACTACACATACTGTATGTCTGCTGAACAACACACTGACGTGTACCACTCCATTCACCAACTGCACACGCAGTAACTTACACTCTGTATGTCTGCTGAACAACACACTGACGTGTACCACTCCATTCACCAACTGCACACGCAGTAACTTACTGTATGTCTGCTGAACAACACACTGACGTGTACCACTCCATTCACCAACTGCACACGCAGTAACTTACACTCTGTATGTCTGCTGAACAACACACTGACGTGTACCACTCCATTCACCAACTGCACACGCAGTAACTTACACTCTGTATGTCTGCTGAACAACACACTGACGTGTACCACTCCATTCACCAACTGCACACGCAGTAACTTACACTCTGTATGTCTGCTGAACAACACACTGACTTGTACCACTCCATTCACCAACTGCACACGCAGTAACTTACACTCTGTATGTCTGCTGAACAACACACTGACGTGTACCACTCCATTCACCAACTGCACACGCAGTAACTTACACTCTGTATGGATGAACTTTGAACAGGGTTGATACGACATTATTAGATGTGCAGTGAACGTTAGTTAGAAGGGGCAGACACTGACATTTCTACATGGGTAACTCTGACGGAAATATAGCCGAAGTCGAACACTTCAACAGTTTGATTGGTTGAATACTTTATGAACAGTTTGATTGGAAGTCGAATACTTCAACAGAGTTAAAAGGCCTTAAAGACGCAGTGAAATGAAGAACACGTTTTTCCACACTATGGCGAAGTATACTGGCAATTTCATCAACAGATGAAAACTAGACAAAAATATAATAGGGATGGACGGGTGGAGAAGAGATCCAGTTTGTTTGGTGGGTGTTGGGCTCTGAAAAGAGTTAACCCATTATGGTGTTAGCATCATGTTATGCTTTAGCTGTTGAAACATTTTTAGAATCTGATCTCAGGTCAGAATGGGTTAATCAGACCAGTGTGTGTCCAGTGGAAACCTCGTATGAATCTGATCTCGGGTGAGAATGGGTTAATCTACAAGGTCACCGCGCGTCATAGTGCGACGCGTTGTGAGCTTGTTGGATTCTTCGAAAACTATTTGTCGTACAAAATCAAAGGCTTTAGAAAATAGAAAGAGTGATCGGTCAAGGCCACACATCATTGTCCGGAAAGCACTTTGCGAGCAGTGGAGGCGAGTTGTCGAGTTGTCTATTCAAAGTCCTAAAAGAAAATGGCTCGCCCATTGTATCTCCTTCAAATATGTTCGACGTGCAATGTGCAAACGTTACTCAAAAGTATAATATGGTACAACATGCAGTAAGTTTATAGCATGTTATGTAGACAGCACTATAATTGCATTGTTATGTAGAGTTAGACAGCACTATAATGTTGACCTGTCTGTCTAGCATCAAATGTTGGATGAGTGAGAACTGGATGAGTGAGAACTTTCTCAAGCTAAATGAGGATAAGACAGAAGTTCTCATAATCGGTTCTAGTGAGCAGAAATAATCAATAATAAGCAGACTTGGTAACCTGACTGTAGAAAGTAACAGTACAGTAAAGAACCTGGGGGTTATTATTGATTCTGAATTGAATTTTAATTCACACATTAATCATGTTACCAAGATTGCCTTTTTTCACCTTAGAAATATTGCACGAATCAGAGCCTATTTGTCCTTCTACGATGCAAAAACGCTAATCCACGCCTTTGTTTTTTCTCGGCTTGATTACTGCAATGCACTTTTTTCAGGACTGCCTAAGAAAACAACTGACAGATTACAACTTGTCCAAAATGCAGCAGCCAGAGTTTTAACTAGAACTAAGATGAGAGAACATATTACTCCAGTTTTGGCATCACTGCACTGGCTTGGGTTAATCAGTGTGCAATGAGTTAATCAGACCAGTGTGTGTCCAGTGGAAACCTCGTATGAATCTGATCTCAGGTCAGAATGGGTTAATCAGACCAGTGTGTGTCCAGTGGAAACCTCATATGAATCTGATCTCAGGTCAGAATGTGTTAATCAGACCAGTGTGTGTCCAGTGGAAACCTCGTTTGAATCTGATCTCAGGTCAGAATGGGTTAAAGAGCTGGAGAGACAGGAATATAACAAACTGTTACTGAACACACTGTCACTGAATACACACTATAGCAATTATTACTGTCACAATAACAGCTACTGATGTTTGTGTGCAATATTTGAGCTGTCAATCAATCAAGTCACCTTAATTCAAGTGATAGATTATATACAGGGGCATGCCATGTGGTCTATACCGGCACAGCCTTTGTGATCTACTGGTAGATCACACTGTAAATGTGGGCACCCCTGCAATACAGGATTCCTGTCCAGAATTGTTTTTGTTAAAGATAGAGGGTTTAAGTCGTTTCTAAATGCGTGTGTTTCTTTTTCTGTCTTTCTTTCTTAGGACGGAGATCAAGGTAGACGGCTAGCCTGCCTGCAACTTGAATGAGGTGTGTAAACATTTATTTCACGGCTGTGGGTGTTGACCTTGGATTTTGTGTTCTCCGGATGTTTTTTTTAAAGGAGTGTCCTGTCCAGTGTCCGGAGGATGAGAAACATTAGCATTTATCCTCGTTTCTCATCATTTTGGACCATGGGCTATAGCAGGGGGGCAGTCAGACGGATATTTTGTGAAGCCACTAAGGAAATGAAAATTCATTTAATGGCCTGTTGTGGCGCTCTCACTGGGCTCAGAAAAACCCATAGCCCCATAGAAGTCCATGTATTTTGGCCCAACTTCACCTAGACTGTATTACCTTAATAAACATGGTCATGAATACTTTTTTCTTCCAGTCACTAGTTTAAAGTCTCATTTCTAATGTCATAATATTCTTTTTGGAAAATTATGGTCCCATTTATTAAAAAAATTACCATAAAGTCGTGCATGTTCTGAGGGGCGTGGCTACCGTTACAGTCTATGAACGGGATCCCCCTCCCACTCGAGTCAAAATAAAAACCAACGAAGAAGAAGGGGGGAAGTCCCGCCTCGTTGTCTGGGCCAGCCAATGGGCCAGCTGGCCTGAACTGGGCCCAAACGGATCTTGAAAGATGGCGACTTCCATTGCAAGGACTGACAGGCTTCATTTTAAGTTCATGTTAGACCCGCGGAACGCTTTGTCCCATGTTTTTTGAAATTTTGAAAAAAAAAGTTAGCCTCGTTTCTCATCATTTTGGACCATGGGCTATAGCCCATATCGTACGGCATACTATAGCGCGCCGTTTTTCATCATTTTTGAGGATTTGAAAAAAATGACAAAATGACAAAAACGATGGGTTATAGCCCATGTTTTTTGAAATTTTGAAAAAAAAAGTTTGCCTCGTTTCTCATCATTTTGGACCATGGGCTATAGCCCATATCGTACGGCATACTATAGCGCGCCGTTTTTCATCATTTTTGAGGATTTGAAAAAAATGACAAAATGACAAAAACGATGGGTTATAGCCCATGTTTTTTGAAATTTTGAAAAAAAAAGTTAGCCTCGTTTCTCATCATTTTGGACCATGGGCTATAGCCCATATCGTACGGCATACTATAGCGCGCCGTTTTTCATCATTTTTGAGGATTTGAAAAAAATGACGAAATTACAAAAACGATGGGTTATAGCCCATGTTTTTTGAAATTTTGAAAAAAAAAAAAAAGTTAGCCTCGTTTCTCATCATTTTGGACCATGGGCTATAGCCCATATCGTACGGCATACTATAGCGCGCCGTTTTTCATCATTTTTGAGGATTTGAAAAAAATGACGAAATGACAAAAACGATGGGTTATAGCCCATGTTTTTTGAAATTTTGAAAAAAAAAGTTAGCCTCGTTTCTCATCATTTTGGACCATGGGCTATAGCCCATATCGTACGGCATACTATAGCGCGCCGTTTTTCATCATTTTTGAGGATTTGAAAAAAATGACAAAATGACAAAAACGATGGGTTATAGCCCATGTTTTTTGAAATTTTGGAAAAAAAAGTTATCCTCGTTTCTCATCATTTTGGACCATGGGCTATAGCCCATATTGTACGGCATACTATAGCGCGCTGTTTTTCATCATTTTTGAGGATTTGAAAAAAATGAAAAAATAAAAAAACGATGGGTTATAGCCCATGTTTTTTGAAATTTTGAAAAAAAAAGTTAGCCTCGTTTCTCATCATTTTGGACCATGGGCTATAGCCCATATCGTACGGCATACTATAGCGCGCCGTTTTTCATCATTTTGGAGGATTTGAAAAAAATGACAAAATGACAAAAACGATGGGTTATAGCCCATGTTTTTTGAAATTAAAAAAAAAAAAGTTATCCTCGTTTCTCATCATTTTGGACCATGGGCTATAGCTCATATCGTACGGCATACTATAGCACGCCGTTTGTCATCATTTTGGAGGATTTGAAAAAAAAAAAAATTAAAAAACATTGGGTTATAGCCCATGTTTTTTGAAATTTTGAAAAAAAGAGTTAGCCTCGTTTCTCATCATTTTGGACCATGGGCTATAGCCCATATGGTACGGCATACTATAGCACGCCATTTTTCATCATTTTGGAGGATTTGAAAAAAAATTAAAAATTAAAAAACGATGGGTTATAGCCCATGTTTTTTGAAATTTTGAAAAAAAAAGTTAGCCTCGTTTCTCATCATTTTGGACCATGGGCTATAGCCCATATCGTACGGCATACTATAGCACGCCGTTGTTCATCATTTTGGAGGATTTGAAAAAAATAAAAAAACGATGGGTTATAGCCCATGTTTTTTGAAATTTTGGAAAAAAAAGTTAGCCTCGTTTCTCATCATTTTGGACCATGGGCTATAGCCCATATCGTACGGCATACTATAGCACACCGTTTTTCATCATTTTGGAGGATTTGAAAAAATAAAAAAACGATGGGTTATAGCCCATGTTTTTTGAAATTTTGGAAAAAAAAGTTAGCCTCGTTTCTCATCATTTTGGACCATGGGCTATAGCCCATATCGTACGGCATACTATAGCGCGCCGTTTTTCATCATTTTTGAGGATTTGAAAAAAAATTAAAAATTAAAAAACGATGGGTTATAGCCCATGTTTTTTGAAATTTTGAAAAAAAAAGTTAGCCTCGTTTCTCATCATTTTGGACCATGGGCTATAGCCCATATCGTACGGCATACTATAGCGCGCCGTTTTTCATCATTTTTGAGGATTTGAAAAAAATGACGAAATGACAAAAACGATGGGTTATAGCCCATGTTTTTTTAAATTTTGAAAAAAAAAGTTAGCCTCGTTTCTCATCATTTTGGACCATGGGCTATAGCCCATATCGTACGGCATACTATAGCGCGCCGTTTTTCATCATTTTTGAGGATTTGAAAAAAAATTAAAAATTAAAAAACGATGGGTTATAGCCCATGTTTTTTGAAATTTTGAAAAAAAAAGTTAGCCTCGTTTCTCATCATTTTGGACCATGGGCTATAGCCCATATCGTACGGCATACTATAGCGCGCCGTTTTTCATCATTTTTGAGGATTTGAAAAAAATGACGAAATGACAAAAACGATGGGTTATAGCCCATGTTTTTTGAAATTTTGAAAAAAAAAGTTAGCCTCGTTTCTCATCATTTTGGACCATGGGCTATAGCCCATATCGTACGGCATACTATAGCGCGCCGTTTTTCATCATTTTTGAGGATTTGAAAAAAATGACAAAATGACAAAAACGATGGGTTATAGCCCATGTTTTTTGAAATTTTGGAAAAAAAAGTTATCCTCGTTTCTCATCATTTTGGACCATGGGCTATAGCCCATATTGTACGGCATACTATAGCGCGCTGTTTTTCATCATTTTTGAGGATTTGAAAAAAATGAAAAAATAAAAAAACGATGGGTTATAGCCCATGTTTTTTGAAATTTTGAAAAAAAAAGTTAGCCTCGTTTCTCATCATTTTGGACCATGGGCTATAGCCCATATCGTACGGCATACTATAGCGCGCCGTTTTTCATCATTTTGGATTATTTGAAAAAAAATTAAAAATTAAAAAACGATGGGTTATAGCCCATGTTTTTTGAAATTTTGAAAAAAAAAGTTAGCCTCGTTTCTCATCATTTTGGACCATGGGCTATAGCCCATATCGTACGGCATACTATAGCGCGCCGTTTTTCATCATTTTGGAGGATTTGAAAAAAATTAAAAAACGATGGGTTATAGCCCATGTTTTTTGAAATTTTGAAAAAAAAAGTTAGCCTCGTTTCTCATCATTTTGGACCATGGGCTATAGCCCATATCGTACGGCATACTATAGCACGCCGTTGTTCATCATTTTGGAGGATTTGAAAAAAATAAAAAAACGATGGGTTATAGCCCATGTTTTTTGAAATTTTGGAAAAAAAAGTTAGCCTCGTTTCTCATCATTTTGGACCATGGGCTATAGCCCATATCGTACGGCATACTATAGCACACCGATTTTCATCATTTTGGAGGATTTGAAAAAATAAAAAAACGATGGGTTATAGCCCATGTTTTTTGAAATTTTGGAAAAAAAAGTTAGCCTCGTTTCTCATCATTTTGGACCATGGGCTATAGCCCATATGGTACGGCATACTATAGCACGCCGTTTTTCATCATTTTTGAGGATTTGAAAAAAATGACGAAATGACAAAAACGATGGGTTATAGCCCATGTTTTTTGAAATGTGAACAAAAAAAGTTAGCCTCGTTTCTCATCATTTTGGACCATGGGCTATAGCCCATATCGTACGGCATACTATAGCGCGCCGTTTTTCATCATTTTTGAGGATTTGAAAAAAATGACGAAATGACAAAAACGATGGGTTATAGCCCATGTTTTTTGAAATTTGAACAAAAAAAGTTAGCCTCGTTTCTCATCATTTTGGACCATGGGCTATAGCCCATATCGTACGGCATACTATAGCGCGCCGTTTTTCATCATTTTTGAGGATTTGAAAAAAATGACGAAATGACAAAAACGATGGGTTATAGCCCATGTTTTTTGAAATTTGAAAAAAAAAAGTTAGCCTCGTTTCTCATCATTTTGTACCATGGGCTATAGCCCATATCGTACGGCATACTATAGCGCGCCGTTTTTCATCATTTTTGAGGATTTGAAAAAAATGACGAAATGACAAAAACGATGGGTTATAGCCCATGTTTTTTGAAATGTGAACAAAAAAAGTTAGCCTCGTTTCTCATCATTTTGGACCATGGGCTATAGCCCATATCGTACGGCATACTATAGCGCGCCGTTTTTCATCATTTTTGAGGATTTGAAAAAAATGACAAAATGACAAAAACGATGGGTTATAGCCCATGTTTTTTGAAATTTGAAAAAAAAAAGTTAGCCTCGTTTCTCATCATTTTGGACCATGGGCTATAGCCCATATCGTACGGCATACTATAGCGCGCCGTTTTTCATCATTTTTGAGGATTTGAAAAAAATGACGAAATGACAAAAACGATGGGTTATAGCCCATGTTTTTTGAAATTTGAACAAAAAAAGTTAGCCTCGTTTCTCATCATTTTGGACCATGGGCTATAGCCCATATCGTACGGCATACTATAGCGCGCCGTTTTTCATCATTTTTGAGGATTTAAAAAAAATGACGAAATGACAAAAACGATGGGTTATAGCCCATGTTTTTTTAAATTTGAAAAAAAAAAGTTAGCCTCGTTTCTCATCATTTTGGACCATGGGCTATAGCCCATATCGTACGGCATACTATAGCGCGCCGTTTTTCATCATTTTTGAGGATTTGAAAAAAATGACGAAATGACAAAAACGATGGGTTATAGCCCATGTTTTTTGAAATTTTGAAAAAAAAAGTTAGCCTCGTTTCTCATCATTTTGGACCATGGGCTATAGCCCATATCGTACGGCATACTATAGCGCGCCATTTTTCATCATTTTTGAGGATTTGAAAAAAATGACGAAATGACAAAAACGATGGGTTATAGCCCATGTTTTTTGAAATTTGAAAAAAAAAAGTTAGCCTCGTTTCTCATCATTTTGTACCATGGGCTATAGCCCATATCGTACGGCATACTATAGCGCGCCGTTTTTCATCATTTTTGAGGATTTGAAAAAAATGACGAAATGACAAAAACGATGGGTTATAGCCCATGTTTTTTGAAATGTGAACAAAAAAAGTTAGCCTCGTTTCTCATCATTTTGGACCATGGGCTATAGCCCATATCGTACGGCATACTATAGCGCGCCGTTTTTCATCATTTTTGAGGATTTGAAAAAAATGACAAAATGACAAAAACGATGGGTTATAGCCCATGTTTTTTGAAATTTGAAAAAAAAAAGTTAGCCTCGTTTCTCATCATTTTGGACCATGGGCTATAGCCCATATCGTACGGCATACTATAGCGCGCCGTTTTTCATCATTTTTGAGGATTTGAAAAAAATGACGAAATGACAAAAACGATGGGTTATAGCCCATGTTTTTTGAAATTTTGAAAAAAAAAGTTAGCCTCGTTTCTCATCATTTTGGACCATGGGCTATAGCCCATATCGTACGGCATACTATAGCGCGCCATTTTTCATCATTTTTGAGGATTTGAAAAAAATGACGAAATGACAAAAACGATGGGTTATAGCCCATGTTTTTTGAAATTTGAAAAAAAAAAGTTAGCCTCGTTTCTCATCATTTTGTACCATGGGCTATAGCCCATATCGTACGGCATACTATAGCGCGCCGTTTTTCATCATTTTTGAGGATTTGAAAAAAATGACGAAATGACAAAAACGATGGGTTATAGCCCATGTTTTTTGAAATGTGAACAAAAAAAGTTAGCCTCGTTTCTCATCATTTTGGACCATGGGCTATAGCCCATATCGTACGGCATACTATAGCGCGCCGTTTTTCATCATTTTTGAGGATTTGAAAAAAATGACAAAATGACAAAAACGATGGGTTATAGCCCATGTTTTTTGAAATTTGAAAAAAAAAAGTTAGCCTCGTTTCTCATCATTTTGGACCATGGGCTATAGCCCATATCGTACGGCATACTATAGCGCGCCGTTTTTCATCATTTTTGAGGATTTGAAAAAAATGACGAAATGACAAAAACGATGGGTTATAGCCCATGTTTTTTGAAATTTGAACAAAAAAAGTTAGCCTCGTTTCTCATCATTTTGGACCATGGGCTATAGCCCATATCGTACGGCATACTATAGCGCGCCGTTTTTCATCATTTTTGAGGATTTGAAAAAAATGACGAAATGACAAAAACGATGGGTTATAGCCCATGTTTTTTTAAATTTGAAAAAAAAAAGTTAGCCTCGTTTCTCATCATTTTGGACCATGGGCTATAGCCCATATCGTACGGCATACTATAGCGCGCCGTTTTTCATCATTTTTGAGGATTTGAAAAAAATGACGAAATGACAAAAACGATGGGTTATAGCCCATGTTTTTTGAAATTTTGAAAAAAAAAGTTAGCCTCGTTTCTCATCATTTTGGACCATGGGCTATAGCCCATATCGTACGGCATACTATAGCGCGCCATTTTTCATCATTTTTGAGGATTTGAAAAATATTACGAAATGACAAAAACGATGGGTTATAGCCCATGTTTTTGAAATTTGAAAAAAAAAAGTTAGCCTCGTTTCTCATCATTTTGGACCATGGGCTATAGCCCATATCGTACGGCATACTATAGCGCGCCGTTTTTCATCATTTTTGAGGATTTGAAAAAAATGACGAAATGACAAAAACGATGGGTTATAGCCCATGTTTTTTGAAATTTGAAAAAAAAAGTTAGCCTCGTTTCTCATCATTTTGGACCATGGGCTATAGCCCATATCGTACGGCATACTATAGCGCGCCGTTTTTCATCATTTTTGAGGATTTGAAAAAAATGACGAAATGACAAAAACGATGGGTTATAGCCCATGTTTTTTGAAATTTGAAAAAAAAAAGTTAGCCTCGTTTCTCATCATTTTGGACCATGGGCTATAGCCCATATCGTACGGCATACTATAGCGCGCCGTTTTTCATCATTTTTGAGGATTTGAAAAAAATGACGAAATGACAAAAACGATGGGTTATAGCCCATGTTTTTTGAAATTTGAACAAAAAAAGTTAGCCTCGTTTCTCATCATTTTGGACCATGGGCTATAGCCCATATCGTACGGCATACTATAGCGCGCCGTTTTTCATCATTTTTGAGGATTTGAAAAAAATGACGAAATGACAAAAACGATGGGTTATAGCCCATGTTTTTTGAAATTTTGAAAAAAAAAGTTAGCCTCGTTTCTCATCATTTTGGACCATGGGCTATAGCCCATATCGTACGGCATACTATAGCGCACCGTTTTTCATCATTTTTGAGGATTTGAAAAAAATGACGAAATGACAAAAACGATGGGTTATAGCCCATGTTTTTTGAAATTTTGAAAAAAAAATTAGCCTCGTTTCTCATCATTTTGGACCATGGGCTATAGCCCATATCGTACGGCATACTATAGCGCGCCGTTTTTCATCATTTTTGAGGATTTGAAAAAAATGACGAAATGACAAAAACGATGGGTTATAGCCCATGTTTTTTTAAATTTGAAAAAAAAAAGTTAGCCTCGTTTCTCATCATTTTGGACCATGGGCTATAGCCCATATCGTACGGCATACTATAGCGCGCCGTTTTTCATCATTTTTGAGGATTTGAAAAAAATGACGAAATGACAAAAACGATGGGTTATAGCCCATGTTTTTTTTAATTTGAAAAAAAAAAGTTAGCCTCGTTTCTCATCATTTTGGACCATGGGCTATAGCCCATATCGTACGGCATACTATAGCGCGCCGTTTTTCATCATTTCTGAGGATTTGAAAAAAATGACGAAATGACAAAAACGATGGGTTATAGCCCATGTTTTTGAAATTTGAAAAAAAAAAGTTAGCCTCGTTTCTCATCATTTTGGACCATGGGCTATAGCCCATATCGTACGGCATACTATAGCGCGCCGTTTTTCATCATTTTTGAGGATTTGAAAAAAATGACGAAATGACAAAAACGATGGGTTATAGCCCATGTTTTTTGAAATTTGAAAAAAAAAGTTAGCCTCGTTTCTCATCATTTTGGACCATGGGCTATAGCCCATATCGTACGGCATACTATAGCGCGCCGTTTTTCATCATTTTTGAGGATTTGAAAAAAATGACAATGACAAAAACGATGGGTTATAGCCCATGTTTTTTGAAATTTGAAAAAAAAAAGTTAGCCTCGTTTCTCATCATTTTGGACCATGGGCTATAGCCCATATCGTACGGCATACTATAGCGCGCCGTTTTTCATCATTTTTGAGGATTTGAAAAAAATGACGAAATGACAAAAACGATGGGTTATAGCCCATGTTTTTTGAAATTTGAACAAAAAAAGTTAGCCTCGTTTCTCATCATTTTGGACCATGGGCTATAGCCCATATCGTACGGCATACTATAGCGCGCCGTTTTTCATCATTTTTGAGGATTTGAAAAAAATGACGAAATGACAAAACGATGGGTTATAGCCCATGTTTTTTTAAATTTGAAAAAAAAAAGTTAGCCTCGTTTCTCATCATTTTGGACCATGGGCTATAGCCCATATCGTACGGCATACTAT
This sequence comes from Protomyctophum bolini, assembly GCF_963924005.1. Taxonomy (NCBI): domain Eukaryota; kingdom Metazoa; phylum Chordata; class Actinopteri; order Myctophiformes; family Myctophidae; genus Protomyctophum; species Protomyctophum bolini. The sequence continues at coordinate 41,963,890 of NC_137878.1, read as the reverse complement.
AGCGCGCCGTTTTTCATAATTTTTGAGGATTTGAAAAAAATTACGAAATGACAAAAACGATGGGTTATAGCCCATGTTTTTTGAAATTTTGAAAAAAAAAAGTTAGCCTCGTTTCTCATCATTTTGGACCATGGGCTATAGCCCATATCGTACGGCATACTATAGCGCGCCATTTTTCATCATTTTTGATGATTTGAAAAAAATGACGAAATGACAAAAACGATGGGTTATAGCCCATGTTTTTTGAAATTTTGAAAAAAAAAGTTAGCCTCGTTTCTCATCATTTTGGACCATGGGCTATAGCCCATATCGTACGGCATACTATAGCGCACCGTTTTTCATCATTTTTGAGGATTTGAAAAAAATGACGAAATGACAAAAACGATGGGTTATAGCCCATGTTTTTTGAAATTTTGAAAAAAAAATTAGCCTCGTTTCTCATCATTTTGGACCATGGGCTATAGCCCATATCGTACGGCATACTATAGCGCGCCGTTTTTCATCATTTTTGAGGATTTGAAAAAAATGACGAAATGACAAAAACGATGGGTTATAGCCCATGTTTTTTGAAATTTGAAAAAAAAAAGTTAGCCTCGTTTCTCATCATTTTGGACCATGGGCTATAGCCCATATCGTACGGCATACTATAGCGCGCCGTTTTTCATCATTTTTGAGGATTTGAAAAAAATGACGAAATGACAAAAACGATGGGTTATAGCCCATGTTTTTTGAAATTTTGAAAAAAAAAGTTAGCCTCGTTTCTCATCATTTTGGACCATGGGCTATAGCCCATATCGTACGGCATACTATAGCGCGCCATTTTTCATCATTTTTGAGGATTTGAAAAATATTACGAAATGACAAAAACGATGGGTTATAGCCCATGTTTTTTTTTATTTGAAAAAAAAAAGTTAGCCTCGTTTCTCATCATTTTGGACCATGGGCTATAGCCCATATCGTACGGCATACTATAGCGCGCCGTTTTTCATCATTTCTGAGGATTTGAAAAAAATGACGAAATGACAAAAACGATGGGTTATAGCCCATGTTTTTGAAATTTGAAAAAAAAAAGTTAGCCTCGTTTCTCATCATTTTGGACCATGGGCTATAGCCCATATCGTACGGCATACTATAGCGCGCCGTTTTTCATCATTTTTGAGGATTTGAAAAAAATGACGAAATGACAAAAACGATGGGTTATAGCCCATGTTTTTTGAAATTTGAAAAAAAAAGTTAGCCTCGTTTCTCATCATTTTGGACCATGGGCTATAGCCCATATCGTACGGCATACTATAGCGCGCCGTTTTTCATCATTTTTGAGGATTTGAAAAAAATGACGAAATGACAAAAACGATGGGTTATAGCCCATGTTTTTTGAAATTTGAAAAAAAAAAGTTAGCCTCGTTTCTCATCATTTTGGACCATGGGCTATAGCCCATATCGTACGGCATACTATAGCGCGCCGTTTTTCATCATTTTTGAGGATTTGAAAAAAATGACGAAATGACAAAAACGATGGGTTATAGCCCATGTTTTTTGAAATTTGAACAAAAAAAGTTAGCCTCGTTTCTCATCATTTTGGACCATGGGCTATAGCCCATATCGTACGGCATACTATAGCGCGCCGTTTTTCATCATTTTTGAGGATTTGAAAAAAATGACGAAATGACAAAACGATGGGTTATAGCCCATGTTTTTTTAAATTTGAAAAAAAAAAGTTAGCCTCGTTTCTCATCATTTTGGACCATGGGCTATAGCCCATATCGTACGGCATACTATAGCGCGCCGTTTTTCATAATTTTTGAGGATTTGAAAAAAATGACGAAATGACAAAAACGATGGGTTATAGCCCATGTTTTTTGAAATTTTGAAAAAAAAAAGTTAGCCTCGTTTCTCATCATTTTGGACCATGGGCTATAGCCCATATCGTACGGCATACTATAGCGCGCCATTTTTCATCATTTTTGATGATTTGAAAAAAATGACGAAATGACAAAAACGATGGGTTATAGCCCATGTTTTTTGAAATTTTGAAAAAAAAAGTTAGCCTCGTTTCTCATCATTTTGGACCATGGGCTATAGCCCATATCGTACGGCATACTATAGCGCACCGTTTTTCATCATTTTTGAGGATTTGAAAAAAATGACGAAATGACAAAAACGATGGGTTATAGCCCATGTTTTTTGAAATTTTGAAAAAAAAATTAGCCTCGTTTCTCATCATTTTGGACCATGGGCTATAGCCCATATCGTACGGCATACTATAGCGCGCCGTTTTTCATCATTTTTGAGGATTTGAAAAAAATGACGAAATGACAAAAACGATGGGTTATAGCCCATGTTTTTTGAAATTTGAAAAAAAAAAGTTAGCCTCGTTTCTCATCATTTTGGACCATGGGCTATAGCCCATATCGTACGGCATACTATAGCGCGCCGTTTTTCATCATTTTTGAGGATTTGAAAAAAATGACGAAATGACAAAAACGATGGGTTATAGCCCATGTTTTTTGAAATTTTGAAAAAAAAAGTTAGCCTCGTTTCTCATCATTTTGGACCATGGGCTATAGCCCATATCGTACGGCATACTATAGCGCGCCATTTTTCATCATTTTTGAGGATTTGAAAAATATTACGAAATGACAAAAACGATGGGTTATAGCCCATGTTTTTTTTTATTTGAAAAAAAAAAGTTAGCCTCGTTTCTCATCATTTTGGACCATGGGCTATAGCCCATATCGTACGGCATACTATAGCGCGCCGTTTTTCATCATTTCTGAGGATTTGAAAAAAATGACGAAATGACAAAAACGATGGGTTATAGCCCATGTTTTTGAAATTTGAAAAAAAAAAGTTAGCCTCGTTTCTCATCATTTTGGACCATGGGCTATAGCCCATATCGTACGGCATACTATAGCGCGCCGTTTTTCATCATTTTTGAGGATTTGAAAAAAATGACGAAATGACAAAAACGATGGGTTATAGCCCATGTTTTTTGAAATTTGAAAAAAAAAGTTAGCCTCGTTTCTCATCATTTTGGACCATGGGCTATAGCCCATATCGTACGGCATACTATAGCGCGCCGTTTTTCATCATTTTTGAGGATTTGAAAAAAATGACGAAATGACAAAAACGATGGGTTATAGCCCATGTTTTTTGAAATTTGAAAAAAAAAAGTTAGCCTCGTTTCTCATCATTTTGGACCATGGGCTATAGCCCATATCGTACGGCATACTATAGCGCGCCGTTTTTCATCATTTTTGAGGATTTGAAAAAAATGACGAAATGACAAAAACGATGGGTTATAGCCCATGTTTTTTGAAATTTGAACAAAAAAAGTTAGCCTCGTTTCTCATCATTTTGGACCATGGGCTATAGCCCATATCGTACGGCATACTATAGCGCGCCGTTTTTCATCATTTTTGAGGATTTGAAAAAAATGACGAAATGACAAAACGATGGGTTATAGCCCATGTTTTTTTAAATTTGAAAAAAAAATGTTAGCCTCGTTTCTCATCATTTTGGACCATGGGCTATAGCCCATATCGTACGGCATACTATAGCGCGCCGTTTTTCATCATTTTTGAGGATTTGAAAAAAATTACGAAATGACAAAAACGATGGGTTATAGCCCATGTTTTTTGAAATTTTGAAAAAAAAAGTTAGCCTCGTTTCTCATCATTTTGGACCATGGGCTATAGCCCATATCGTACGGCATACTATAGCGCGCCGTTTTTCATCATTTTTGAGGATTTGAAAAAAATGACGAAATGACAAAACGATGGGTTATAGCCCATGTTTTTTTAAATTTGAAAAAAAAAAGTTAGCCTCGTTTCTCATCATTTTGGACCATGGGCTATAGCCCATATCGTACGGCATACTATAGCGCGCCGTTTTTCATAATTTTTGAGGATTTGAAAAAAATGACGAAATGACAAAAACGATGGGTTATAGCCCATGTTTTTTGAAATTTTGAAAAAAAAAAGTTAGCCTCGTTTCTCATCATTTTGGACCATGGGCTATAGCCCATATCGTACGGCATACTATAGCGCGCCATTTTTCATCATTTTTGATGATTTGAAAAAAATGACGAAATGACAAAAACGATGGGTTATAGCCCATGTTTTTTGAAATTTTGAAAAAAAAAGTTAGCCTCGTTTCTCATCATTTTGGACCATGGGCTATAGCCCATATCGTACGGCATACTATAGCGCACCGTTTTTCATCATTTTTGAGGATTTGAAAAAAATGACGAAATGACAAAAACGATGGGTTATAGCCCATGTTTTTTGAAATTTTGAAAAAAAAATTAGCCTCGTTTCTCATCATTTTGGACCATGGGCTATAGCCCATATCGTACGGCATACTATAGCGCGCCGTTTTTCATCATTTTTGAGGATTTGAAAAAAATGACGAAATGACAAAAACGATGGGTTATAGCCCATGTTTTTTGAAATTTGAAAAAAAAAAGTTAGCCTCGTTTCTCATCATTTTGGACCATGGGCTATAGCCCATATCGTACGGCATACTATAGCGCGCCGTTTTTCATCATTTTTGAGGATTTGAAAAAAATGACGAAATGACAAAAACGATGGGTTATAGCCCATGTTTTTTGAAATTTTGAAAAAAAAAGTTAGCCTCGTTTCTCATCATTTTGGACCATGGGCTATAGCCCATATCGTACGGCATACTATAGCGCGCCATTTTTCATCATTTTTGAGGATTTGAAAAATATTACGAAATGACAAAAACGATGGGTTATAGCCCATGTTTTTTTTTATTTGAAAAAAAAAAGTTAGCCTCGTTTCTCATCATTTTGGACCATGGGCTATAGCCCATATCGTACGGCATACTATAGCGCGCCGTTTTTCATCATTTCTGAGGATTTGAAAAAAATGACGAAATGACAAAAACGATGGGTTATAGCCCATGTTTTTGAAATTTGAAAAAAAAAAGTTAGCCTCGTTTCTCATCATTTTGGACCATGGGCTATAGCCCATATCGTACGGCATACTATAGCGCGCCGTTTTTCATCATTTTTGAGGATTTGAAAAAAATGACGAAATGACAAAAACGATGGGTTATAGCCCATGTTTTTTGAAATTTGAAAAAAAAAGTTAGCCTCGTTTCTCATCATTTTGGACCATGGGCTATAGCCCATATCGTACGGCATACTATAGCGCGCCGTTTTTCATCATTTTTGAGGATTTGAAAAAAATGACGAAATGACAAAAACGATGGGTTATAGCCCATGTTTTTTGAAATTTGAAAAAAAAAAGTTAGCCTCGTTTCTCATCATTTTGGACCATGGGCTATAGCCCATATCGTACGGCATACTATAGCGCGCCGTTTTTCATCATTTTTGAGGATTTGAAAAAAATGACGAAATGACAAAAACGATGGGTTATAGCCCATGTTTTTTGAAATTTGAACAAAAAAAGTTAGCCTCGTTTCTCATCATTTTGGACCATGGGCTATAGCCCATATCGTACGGCATACTATAGCGCGCCGTTTTTCATCATTTTTGAGGATTTGAAAAAAATGACGAAATGACAAAACGATGGGTTATAGCCCATGTTTTTTTAAATTTGAAAAAAAAATGTTAGCCTCGTTTCTCATCATTTTGGACCATGGGCTATAGCCCATATCGTACGGCATACTATAGCGCGCCGTTTTTCATCATTTTTGAGGATTTGAAAAAAATTACGAAATGACAAAAACGATGGGTTATAGCCCATGTTTTTTGAAATTTTGAAAAAAAAAGTTAGCCTCGTTTCTCATCATTTTGGACCATGGGCTATAGCCCATATCGTACGGCATACTATAGCGCGCCATTTTTCATCATTTTTGATGATTTGAAAAAAATGACGAAATGACAAAAACGATGGGTTATAGCCCATGTTTTTTGAAATTTTGAAAAAAAAAGTTAGCCTCGTTTCTCATCATTTTGGACCATGGGCTATAGCCCATATCGTACGGCATACTATAGCGCACCGTTTTTCATCATTTTTGAGGATTTGAAAAAAATTACGAAATGACAAAAACGATGGGTTATAGCCCATGTTTTTTGAAATTTTGAAAAAAAAATTAGCCTCGTTTCTCATCATTTTGGACCATGGGCTATAGCCCATATCGTACGGCATACTATAGCGCGCCGTTTTTCATCATTTTTGAGGATTTGAAAAAAATGACGAAATGACAAAAACGATGGGTTATAGCCCATGTTTTTGAAATTTGAAAAAAAAAAGTTAGCCTCGTTTCTCATCATTTTGGACCATGGGCTATAGCCCATATCGTACGGCATACTATAGCGCGCCGTTTTTCATCATTTTTGAGGATTTGAAAAAAATGACGAAATGACAAAAACGATGGGTTATAGCCCATGTTTTTGAAATTTGAAAAAAAAAAGTTAGCCTCGTTTCTCATCATTTTGGACCATGGGCTATAGCCCATATCGTACGGCATACTATAGCGCGCCGTTTTTCATCATTTTTGAGGATTTTAAAAAAATGACGAAATGACAAAAACGATGGGTTATAGCCCATGTTTTTTGAAATTTGAAAAAAAAAAGTTAGCCTCGTTTCTCATCATTTTGGACCATGGGCTATAGCCCATATCGTACGGCATACTATAGCGCGCCGTTTTTCATCATTTTTGAGGATTTGAAAAAAATGACGAAATGACAAAAACGATGGGTTATATCCCATGTTTTTTGAAATTTGAAAAAAAAAAGTTAGCCTCGTTTCTCATCATTTTGGACCATGGGCTATAGCCCATATCGTACGGCATACTATAGCGCGCCGTTTTTCATCATTTTTGAGGATTTGAAAAAAATGACGAAATGACAAAAACGATGGGTTATAGCCCATGTTTTTTTAAATTTGAAAAAAAAAAGTTAGCCTCGTTTCTCATCATTTTGGACCATGGGCTATAGCCCATATCGTACGGCATACTATAGCGCGCCGTTTTTCATCATTTTTGAGGATTTGAAAAAAATGACGAAATGACAAAAACGATGGGTTATAGCCCATGTTTTTTTTAATTTGAAAAAAAAAAGTTAGCCTCGTTTCTCATCATTTTGGACCATGGGCTATAGCCCATATCGTACGGCATACTATAGCGCGCCGTTTTTCATCATTTCTGAGGATTTGAAAAAAATGACGAAATGACAAAAACGATGGGTTATAGCCCATGTTTTTGAAATTTGAAAAAAAAAAGTTAGCCTCGTTTCTCATCATTTTGGACCATGGGCTATAGCCCATATCGTACGGCATACTATAGCGCGCCGTTTTTCATCATTTTTGAGGATTTGAAAAAAATGACGAAATGACAAAAACGATGGGTTATAGCCCATGTTTTTTGAAATTTGAAAAAAAAAGTTAGCCTCGTTTCTCATCATTTTGGACCATGGGCTATAGCCCATATCGTACGGCATACTATAGCGCGCCGTTTTTCATCATTTTTGAGGATTTGAAAAAAATGACGAAATGACAAAAACGATGGGTTATAGCCCATGTTTTTTGAAATTTGAAAAAAAAAAGTTAGCCTCGTTTCTCATCATTTTGGACCATGGGCTATAGCCCATATCGTACGGCATACTATAGCGCGCCGTTTTTCATCATTTTTGAGGATTTGAAAAAAATGACGAAATGACAAAAACGATGGGTTATAGCCCATGTTTTTTGAAATTTGAACAAAAAAAGTTAGCCTCGTTTCTCATCATTTTGGACCATGGGCTATAGCCCATATCGTACGGCATACTATAGCGCGCCGTTTTTCATCATTTTTGAGGATTTGAAAAAAATGACGAAATGACAAAACGATGGGTTATAGCCCATGTTTTTTTAAATTTGAAAAAAAAAAGTTAGCCTCGTTTCTCATCATTTTGGACCATGGGCTATAGCCCATATCGTACGGCATACTATAGCGCGCCGTTTTTCATAATTTTTGAGGATTTGAAAAAAATTACGAAATGACAAAAACGATGGGTTATAGCCCATGTTTTTTGAAATTTTGAAAAAAAAAAGTTAGCCTCGTTTCTCATCATTTTGGACCATGGGCTATAGCCCATATCGTACGGCATACTATAGCGCGCCATTTTTCATCATTTTTGATGATTTGAAAAAAATGACGAAATGACAAAAACGATGGGTTATAGCCCATGTTTTTTGAAATTTTGAAAAAAAAAGTTAGCCTCGTTTCTCATCATTTTGGACCATGGGCTATAGCCCATATCGTACGGCATACTATAGCGCACCGTTTTTCATCATTTTTGAGGATTTGAAAAAAATGACGAAATGACAAAAACGATGGGTTATAGCCCATGTTTTTTGAAATTTTGAAAAAAAAATTAGCCTCGTTTCTCATCATTTTGGACCATGGGCTATAGCCCATATCGTACGGCATACTATAGCGCGCCGTTTTTCATCATTTTTGAGGATTTGAAAAAAATGACGAAATGACAAAAACGATGGGTTATAGCCCATGTTTTTTGAAATTTGAAAAAAAAAAGTTAGCCTCGTTTCTCATCATTTTGGACCATGGGCTATAGCCCATATCGTACGGCATACTATAGCGCGCCGTTTTTCATCATTTTTGAGGATTTGAAAAAAATGACGAAATGACAAAAACGATGGGTTATAGCCCATGTTTTTTGAAATTTTGGAAAAAAAAGTTAGCCTCGTTTCTCATCATTTTGGACCATGGGCTATAGCCCATATCGTACGGCATACTATAGCGCGCCATTTTTCATCATTTTTGAGGATTTGAAAAATATTACGAAATGACAAAAACGATGGGTTATAGCCCATGTTTTTTTTTATTTGAAAAAAAAAAGTTAGCCTCGTTTCTCATCATTTTGGACCATGGGCTATAGCCCATATCGTACGGCATACTATAGCGCGCCGTTTTTCATCATTTCTGAGGATTTGAAAAAAATGACGAAATGACAAAAACGATGGGTTATAGCCCATGTTTTTGAAATTTGAAAAAAAAAAGTTAGCCTCGTTTCTCATCATTTTGGACCATGGGCTATAGCCCATATCGTACGGCATACTATAGCGCGCCGTTTTTCATCATTTTTGAGGATTTGAAAAAAATGACGAAATGACAAAAACGATGGGTTATAGCCCATGTTTTTTGAAATTTGAAAAAAAAAGTTAGCCTCGTTTCTCATCATTTTGGACCATGGGCTATAGCCCATATCGTACGGCATACTATAGCGCGCCGTTTTTCATCATTTTTGAGGATTTGAAAAAAATGACGAAATGACAAAAACGATGGGTTATAGCCCATGTTTTTTGAAATTTGAAAAAAAAAAGTTAGCCTCGTTTCTCATCATTTTGGACCATGGGCTATAGCCCATATCGTACGGCATACTATAGCGCGCCGTTTTTCATCATTTTTGAGGATTTGAAAAAAATGACGAAATGACAAAAACGATGGGTTATAGCCCATGTTTTTTGAAATTTGAACAAAAAAAGTTAGCCTCGTTTCTCATCATTTTGGACCATGGGCTATAGCCCATATCGTACGGCATACTATAGCGCGCCGTTTTTCATCATTTTTGAGGATTTGAAAAAAATGACGAAATGACAAAACGATGGGTTATAGCCCATGTTTTTTTAAATTTGAAAAAAAAATGTTAGCCTCGTTTCTCATCATTTTGGACCATGGGCTATAGCCCATATCGTACGGCATACTATAGCGCGCCGTTTTTCATCATTTTTGAGGATTTGAAAAAAATTACGAAATGACAAAAACGATGGGTTATAGCCCATGTTTTTTGAAATTTTGAAAAAAAAAGTTAGCCTCGTTTCTCATCATTTTGGACCATGGGCTATAGCCCATATCGTACGGCATACTATAGCGCGCCATTTTTCATCATTTTTGATGATTTGAAAAAAATGACGAAATGACAAAAACGATGGGTTATAGCCCATGTTTTTTGAAATTTTGAAAAAAAAAGTTAGCCTCGTTTCTCATCATTTTGGACCATGGGCTATAGCCCATATCGTACGGCATACTATAGCGCACCGTTTTTCATCATTTTTGAGGATTTGAAAAAAATGACGAAATGACAAAAACGATGGGTTATAGCCCATGTTTTTTGAAATTTTGAAAAAAAAATTAGCCTCGTTTCTCATCATTTTGGACCATGGGCTATAGCCCATATCGTACGGCATACTATAGCGCGCCGTTTTTCATCATTTTTGAGGATTTGAAAAAAATGACGAAATGACAAAAACGATGGGTTATAGCCCATGTTTTTTGAAATTTGAAAAAAAAAAGTTAGCCTCGTTTCTCATCATTTTGGACCATGGGCTATAGCCCATATCGTACGGCATACTATAGCGCGCCGTTTTTCATCATTTTTGAGGATTTGAAAAAAATGACGAAATGACAAAAACGATGGGTTATAGCCCATGTTTTTGAAATTTGAAAAAAAAAAGTTAGCCTCGTTTCTCATCATTTTGGACCATGGGCTATAGCCCATATCGTACGGCATACTATAGCGCGCCGTTTTTCATCATTTTTGAGGATTTGAAAAAAATGACGAAATGACAAAAACGATGGGTTATAGCCCATGTTTTTGAAATTTGAAAAAAAAAAGTTAGCCTCGTTTCTCATCATTTTGGACCATGGGCTATAGCCCATATCGTACGGCATACTATAGCGCGCCGTTTTTCATCATTTTTGAGGATTTTAAAAAAATGACGAAATGACAAAAACGATGGGTTATAGCCCATGTTTTTTGAAATTTGAAAAAAAAAAGTTAGCCTCGTTTCTCATCATTTTGGACCATGGGCTATAGCCCATATCGTACGGCATACTATAGCGCGCCGTTTTTCATCATTTTTGAGGATTTGAAAAAAATGACGAAATGACAAAAACGATGGGTTATAGCCCATGTTTTTTGAAATTTGAAAAAAAAAAGTTAGCCTCGTTTCTCATCATTTTGGACCATGGGCTATAGCCCATATCGTACGGCATACTATAGCGTGCCGTTTTTCATCATTTTTGAGGATTTGAAAAAAATGACGAAATGACAAAAACGATGGGTTATAGCCCATGTTTTTTGAAATTTGAAAAAAAAAAGTTAGCCTCGTTTCTCATCATTTTGGACCATGGGCTATAGCCCATATCGTAAGGCATACTATAGCGCGCCGTTTTTCATCATTTTGAGGATTTGAAAAAAATGACGAAATGACAAAAACGATGGGTTATAGCCCATGTTTTTTGAAATTTGAAAAAAAAAAGTTAGCCTCGTTTCTCATCATTTTGGACCATGGGCTATAGCCCATATCGTACGGCATACTATAGCGCGCCGTTTTTCATAATTTTTGAGGATTTGAAAAAAATTACGAAATGACAAAAACGATGGGTTATAGCCCATGTTTTTTGAAATTTTGAAAAAAAAAAGTTAGCCTCGTTTCTCATCATTTTGGACCATGGGCTATAGCCCATATCGTACGGCATACTATAGCGCGCCATTTTTCATCATTTTTGATGATTTGAAAAAAATGACGAAATGACAAAAACGATGGGTTATAGCCCATGTTTTTTGAAATTTTGAAAAAAAAAGTTAGCCTCGTTTCTCATCATTTTGGACCATGGGCTATAGCCCATATCGTACGGCATACTATAGCGCACCGTTTTTCATCATTTTTGAGGATTTGAAAAAAATGACGAAATGACAAAAACGATGGGTTATAGCCCATGTTTTTTGAAATTTTGAAAAAAAAATTAGCCTCGTTTCTCATCATTTTGGACCATGGGCTATAGCCCATATCGTACGGCATACTATAGCGCGCCGTTTTTCATCATTTTTGAGGATTTGAAAAAAATGACGAAATGACAAAAACGATGGGTTATAGCCCATGTTTTTTGAAATTTGAAAAAAAAAAGTTAGCCTCGTTTCTCATCATTTTGGACCATGGGCTATAGCCCATATCGTACGGCATACTATAGCGCGCCGTTTTTCATCATTTTTGAGGATTTGAAAAAAATGACGAAATGACAAAAACGATGGGTTATAGCCCATGTTTTTTGAAATTTTGAAAAAAAAAGTTAGCCTCGTTTCTCATCATTTTGGACCATGGGCTATAGCCCATATCGTACGGCATACTATAGCGCGCCATTTTTCATCATTTTTGAGGATTTGAAAAATATTACGAAATGACAAAAACGATGGGTTATAGCCCATGTTTTTTTTTATTTGAAAAAAAAAAGTTAGCCTCGTTTCTCATCATTTTGGACCATGGGCTATAGCCCATATCGTACGGCATACTATAGCGCGCCGTTTTTCATCATTTCTGAGGATTTGAAAAAAATGACGAAATGACAAAAACGATGGGTTATAGCCCATGTTTTTGAAATTTGAAAAAAAAAAGTTAGCCTCGTTTCTCATCATTTTGGACCATGGGCTATAGCCCATATCGTACGGCATACTATAGCGCGCCGTTTTTCATCATTTTTGAGGATTTGAAAAAAATGACGAAATGACAAAAACGATGGGTTATAGCCCATGTTTTTTGAAATTTGAAAAAAAAAGTTAGCCTCGTTTCTCATCATTTTGGACCATGGGCTATAGCCCATATCGTACGGCATACTATAGCGCGCCGTTTTTCATCATTTTTGAGGATTTGAAAAAAATGACGAAATGACAAAAACGATGGGTTATAGCCCATGTTTTTTGAAATTTGAAAAAAAAAAGTTAGCCTCGTTTCTCATCATTTTGGACCATGGGCTATAGCCCATATCGTACGGCATACTATAGCGCGCCGTTTTTCATCATTTTTGAGGATTTGAAAAAAATGACGAAATGACAAAAACGATGGGTTATAGCCCATGTTTTTTGAAATTTGAACAAAAAAAGTTAGCCTCGTTTCTCATCATTTTGGACCATGGGCTATAGCCCATATCGTACGGCATACTATAGCGCGCCGTTTTTCATCATTTTTGAGGATTTGAAAAAAATGACGAAATGACAAAACGATGGGTTATAGCCCATGTTTTTTTAAATTTGAAAAAAAAATGTTAGCCTCGTTTCTCATCATTTTGGACCATGGGCTATAGCCCATATCGTACGGCATACTATAGCGCGCCGTTTTTCATCATTTTTGAGGATTTGAAAAAAATTACGAAATGACAAAAACGATGGGTTATAGCCCATGTTTTTTGAAATTTTGAAAAAAAAAGTTAGCCTCGTTTCTCATCATTTTGGACCATGGGCTATAGCCCATATCGTACGGCATACTATAGCGCGCCATTTTTCATAATTTTTGATGATTTGAAAAAAATGACGAAATGACAAAAACGATGGGTTATAGCCCATGTTTTTTGAAATTTTGAAAAAAAAAGTTAGCCTCGTTTCTCATCATTTTGGACCATGGGCTATAGCCCATATCGTACGGCATACTATAGCGCACCGTTTTTCATCATTTTTGAGGATTTGAAAAAAATGACGAAATGACAAAAACGATGGGTTATAGCCCATGTTTTTTGAAATTTTGAAAAAAAAATTAGCCTCGTTTCTCATCATTTTGGACCATGGGCTATAGCCCATATCGTACGGCATACTATAGCGCGCCGTTTTTCATCATTTTTGAGGATTTGAAAAAAATGACGAAATGACAAAAACGATGGGTTATAGCCCATGTTTTTTGAAATTTGAAAAAAAAAAGTTAGCCTCGTTTCTCATCATTTTGGACCATGGGCTATAGCCCATATCGTACGGCATACTATAGCGCGCCGTTTTTCATCATTTTTGAGGATTTGAAAAAAATGACGAAATGACAAAAACGATGGGTTATAGCCCATGTTTTTGAAATTTGAAAAAAAAAAGTTAGCCTCGTTTCTCATCATTTTGGACCATGGGCTATAGCCCATATCGTACGGCATACTATAGCGCGCCGTTTTTCATCATTTTTGAGGATTTGAAAAAAATGACGAAATGACAAAAACGATGGGTTATAGCCCATGTTTTTTGAAATTTGAAAAAAAAAAGTTAGCCTCGTTTCTCATCATTTTGGACCATGGGCTATAGCCCATATCGTACGGCATACTATAGCGCGCCGTTTTTCATCATTTTTGAGGATTTGAAAAAAATGACGAAATGACAAAAACGATGGGTTATAGCCCATGTTTTTTGAAATTTGAAAAAAAAAAGTTAGCCTCGTTTCTCATCATTTTGGACCATGGGCTATAGCCCATATCGTACGGCATACTATAGCGTGCCGTTTTTCATCATTTTTGAGGATTTGAAAAAAATGACGAAATGACAAAAACGATGGGTTATAGCCCATGTTTTTTGAAATTTGAAAAAAAAAAGTTAGCCTCGTTTCTCATCATTTTGGACCATGGGCTATAGCCCATATCGTAAGGCATACTATAGCGCGCCGTTTTTCATCATTTTTGAGGATTTGAAAAAAATGACGAAATGACAAAAACGATGGGTTATAGCCCATGTTTTTTGAAATTTGAAAAAAAAAAGTTAGCCTCGTTTCTCATCATTTTGGACCATGGGCTATAGCCCATATCGTACGGCATACTATAGCGCGCCATTTTTCATCATTTTTGATGATTTGAAAAAAATGACGAAATGACAAAAACGATGGGTTATAGCCCATGTTTTTTGAAATTTTGAAAAAAAAAGTTAGCCTCGTTTCTCATCATTTTGGACCATGGGCTATAGCCCATATCGTACGGCATACTATAGCACGCCGTTTTTCATCATTTTGGAGGATTTGAAAAAAATGAAAAAATAAAAAAACGATGGGTTATAGCTCATGTCTTTTGAAATTTTGAAAAAAAAAGTGTGATGACCCATCCTGTTTGTGTCTGCTGTTAATGTTGTTTCTCTGTTCATGTGCAGGAGGAGGGGACCAGCCTGCAGGGGTGTGGCCTAGATGAGGAGGCACACCTGACTCAAATTGGGCTCAGCCTATTTAAGCAGGCTGGTTGAGGCCATTTGAGATCTCTCTCCTGCCTAGGGAACAATGTCTGGTTTTTGCTCCTTTAAGTTTGTTTTGATCTAAGTTGCTGCACTTGCACCTACACTATACTTTCACACATCCACACATGCAATACACTACTGATCTAACTGATGACTCACACCCCACTTTCAACTGTTAAGTATGATTTATAATTATTTGACTAGTTTAAAATAAATACTTATACTTTTTTGGCATTTACTCCTGTGTGTCGTCTCCCATTCTTGTCATGGTTAAGTCCGTTCATGACAGCTGTGACCGTTGTGAATTATGGGTGGCTCCCAGAGGTCCTTGATCCCCATGGGGTCCAACAGTGGTCATTGAAGCGTGCACACACAAATGCACATATGCACCTACACACGCACAGGCGCACTTGCGTATGCACACCTGGACCTGTAAATTAACAACACAAAAACTAAGGCACTGGTGTCGGACTTCTGGTTTACCGGAACGGGGTTCAACTCCCTGCAGTGCCCTGCTCAATGTGTTGTATTTACATGGTTGTAATTGCGGAAATTGCGTAAATTGGCAATTGCGTAAATTTCGGAAATTGGGGAAATTGCGGAAATTGAATTGGAGTTGAACCCCGTTCCGGTAAACCAGAAGTCCGACACCAGTGCCTTAGTTTTTGTGTTTTTAATTTAAAGGTCCAGGTGTGCATACGCAAGTGCGCCTGTGCGTGTGTAGGTGCATATGTGCATTTGTGTGTGCACGCTTCAATGACCACTGTTGGACCCCATGGGGATCAAGGACCTCTGGGAGCCACCCATAATTCACAACGGTCACAGCTGTCATGAACGGACTTAACCATGACAAGAATGGGAGACGACACACAGGAGTAAATGTCATCACACTTTTTTGATAGTATGCCGTACGACATGGGCTATAACCTATCGTTTTTGTCATTTCGTCATTTTTTTCAAATCATCAAAAATGATGAAAAACGGCGCGCTATAGTATGCCGTACGATATGGGCTATAGCCCATGGTCCAAAATGATGAGAAACGAGGATAACTTTTTTTTTTTCAAAATTTCAAAAACATGGGCTATAACCCATCGTTTTTGTCATTTCGTCATTTTTTTCAAATCCTCAAAAATGATGAAAAACGGTGCGCTATAGTATGCCGTACGATATGGGCTATAGCCCATGGTCCAAAATGATGAGAAACGAGGCTAATTTTTTTTTCAAAATTTCAAAAAACATGGGCTATAACCCATCGTTTTTGTCATTTCGTCATTTTTTTGAAATCATCAAAAATGATGAAAAATGGCGCGCTATAGTATGCCGTACGATATGGGCTATAGCCCATGGTCCAAAATGATGAGAAACGAGGCTAACTTTTTTTTTTCAAAATTTCAAAAAACATGGGCTATAACCCATCGTTTTTGTCATTTTGTCATTTTTTTCAAATCCTCAAAAATGATGAAAAACGGCGCGCTATAGTATGCCGTACGATATGGGCTATAGCCCATGGTCCAAAATGATGAGAAACGAGGCTAACTTTTTTTTTTTCAAATTTCAAAAAACATGGGCTATAACCCATCGTTTTTGTCATTTCGTAATTTTTTTCAAATCCTCAAAAATGATGAAAAACGGCGCGCTATAGTATGCCGTACGATATGGGCTATAGCCCATGGTCCAAAATGATGAGAAACGAGGCTAACTTTTTTTTTTCAAATTTCAAAAAACATGGGCTATAACCCATCGTTTTTGTCATTTCGTCATTTTTTTCAAATCCTCAAAAATGATGAAAAACGGCGCGCTATAGTATGCCGTACGATATGGGCTATAGCCCATGGTCCAAAATGATGAGAAACGAGGCTAACTTTTTTTTTTCAAATTTCAAAAAACATGGGCTATAACCCATCGTTTTTGTCATTTCGTCATTTTTTTCAAATCCTCAAAAATGATGAAAAACGGCGCGCTATAGTATGCCATACGATATGGGCTATAGCCCATGGTCCAAAATGATGAGAAACAAGGCTAACTTTTTTTTTTCAAATTTCAAAAAACATGGGCTATAACCCATCGTTTTTGTCATTTCGTCATTTTTTTCAAATCCTCAAAAATGATGAAAAACGGCGCGCTATAGTATGCCGTACGATATGGGCTATAGCCCATGGTCCAAAATGATGAGAAACGAGGCTAACTTTTTTTTTTCAAATTTCAAAAAACATGGGCTATAACCCATCGTTTTTGTCATTTCGTCATTTTTTTCAAATCCTCAAAATGATGAAAAACGGCGCGCTATAGTATGCCATACGATATGGGCTATAGCCCATGGTCCAAAATGATGAGAAACAAGGCTAACTTTTTTTTTTCAAATTTCAAAAAACATGGGCTATAACCCATCGTTTTTGTCATTTCGTCATTTTTTTCAAATCCTCAAAAATGATGAAAAACGGCGCGCTATAGTATGCCGTACGATATGGGCTATAGCCCATAGTCCAAAATGATGAGAAACGAGGCTAACTTTTTTTTTTCAAATTTCAAAAAACATGGGCTATAACCCATCGTTTTTGTCATTTCGTCATTTTTTTCAAATCCTCAAAAATGATGAAAAACGGCGCGCTATAGTATGCCGTACGATATAGGCTATAGCCCATGGTCCAAAATGATGAGAAACGAGGCTAACTTTTTTTTTTCAAATTTCAAAAAACATGGGCTATAACCCATCGTTTTTGTCATTTCGTCATTTTTTTCAAATCCTCAAAAATGATGAAAAACGGCGCGCTATAGTATGCCGTACGATATGGGCTATAGCCCATGGTCCAAAATGATGAGAAACGAGGCTAACTTTTTTTTTCAAATTAAAAAAAACATGGGCTATAACCCATCGTTTTTGTCATTTCGTCATTTTTTTCAAATCCTCAAAAATGATGAAAAACGGCGCGCTATAGTATGCCGTACGATATGGGCTATAGCCCATGGTCCAAAATGATGAGAAACGAGGCTAACTTTTTTTTTTCAAATTTCAAAAAACATGGGCTATAACCCATCGTTTTTGTCATTTCGTCATTTTTTTCAAATCCTCAAAAATGATGAAAAACGGCGCGCTATAGTATGCCGTACGATATGGGCTATAGCCCATGGTCCAAAATGATGAGAAACGAGGCTAACTTTTTTTTTTCAAATTTCAAAAAACATGGGCTATAACCCATCGTTTTTGTCATTTCGTCATTTTTTTCAAATCCTCAAAAATGATGAAAAACGGCGCGCTATAGTATGCCGTACGATATGGGCTATAGCCCATGGTCCAAAATGATGAGAAACGAGGCTAACTTTTTTTTTTCAAATTTCAAAAAACATGGGCTATAACCCATCGTTTTTGTCATTTCGTCATTTTTTTCAAATCCTCAAAAATGATGAAAAACGGCGCGCTATAGTATGCCGTACGATATGGGCTATAGCCCATGGTCCAAAATGATGAGAAACGAGGCTAACTTTTTTTTTTCAAATTTCAAAAAACATGGGCTATAACCCATCGTTTTTGTCATTTCGTCATTTTTTTCAAATCCTCAAAAATGATGAAAAACGGCGCGCTATAGTATGTCGTACGATATGGGCTATAGCCCATGGTCCAAAATGATGAGTAACGAGGCTAACTTTTTTTTTTTCAAATTTCAAAAAACATGGGCTATAACCCATCGTTTTTGTCATTTCGTCATTTTTTTCAAATCCTCAAAAATGATGAAAAACGGCGCGCTATAGTATGCCGTACGATATGGGCTATAGCTCATGGTCCAAAATGATGAGAAACGAGGCTAACTTTTTTTTTTCAAATTTTAAAAAACATGGGCTATAACCCATCGTTTTTGTCATTTCGTAATTTTTTTCAAATCCTCAAAAATGATGAAAAACGGCGCGCTATAGTATGCCGTACGATATGGGCTATAGCCCATGGTCCAAAATGATGAGAAACGAGGATAACTTTTTTTTCCAAAATTTCAAAAACATGGGCTATAACCCATCGTTTTTGTCATTTCGTCATTTTTTTCAAATCCTCAAAAATGATGAAAAACGGCGCGCTATAGTATGCCGTACGATATGGGCTATAGCCCATGGTCCAAAATGATGAGAAACGAGGCTAATTTTTTTTTCAAAATTTCAAAAAACATGGGCTATAACCCATCGTTTTTGTCATTTCGTCATTTTTTTCAAATCATCAAAAATGATGAAAAATGGCGCGCTATAGTATGCCGTACGATATGGGCTATAGCCCATGGTCCAAAATGATGAGAAACGAGGCTAACTTTTTTTTTCAAAATTTCAAAAAACATGGGCTATAACCCATCGTTTTTGTCATTTCGTCATTTTTTTCAAATCCTCAAAAATGATGAAAAACGGCGCGCTATAGTATGCCGTACGATATGGGCTATAGCCCATGGTCCAAAATGATGAGAAAAGAGGCTAACTTTTTTTTTTCAAATTTCAAAAAACATGGGCTATAACCCATCGTTTTTGTCATTTCGTCATTTTTTTTCAAATCCTCAAAAATGATGAAAAACGGCGCGCTATAGTATGCCGTACGATATGGGCTATAGCCCATGGTCCAAAATGATGAGAAACGAGGCTAACTTTTTTTTTTCAAATTTCAAAAAACATGGGCTATAACCCATCGTTTTTGTCATTTCGTCATTTTTTTCAAATCCTCAAAAATGATGAAAAACGGCGCGCTATAGTATGCCGTACGATATGGGCTATAGCCCATGGTCCAAAATGATGAGAAACGAGGCTAACTTTTTTTTTTCAAATTTCAAAAAACATGGGCTATAACCCATCGTTTTTGTCATTTCGTCATTTTTTTAAAATCCTCAAAAATGATGAAAAACGGCGCGCTATAGTATGCCGTACGATATGGGCTATAGCCCATGGTCCAAAATGATGAGAAACGAGGCTAACTTTTTTTTTTCAAATTTCAAAAAACATGGGCTATAACCCATCGTTTTTGTCATTTCGTCATTTTTTTCAAATCCTCAAAAATGATGAAAAACGGCGAGCTATAGTATGCCGTACGATATGGGCTATAGCCCATGGTCCAAAATGATGAGAAACGAGGCTAACTTTTTTTTTTCAAATTTCAAAAAACATGGGCTATAACCCATCGTTTTTGTCATTTCGTCATTTTTTTCAAATCCTCAAAAATGATGAAAAACGGCGCGCTATAGTATGCCGTACGATATGGGCTATAGCCCATGGTCCAAAATGATGAGAAACGAAGCTAACTTTTTTTTTTCAAATTTCAAAAAACATGGGCTATAACCCATCGTTTTTGTCATTTCGTCATTTTTTTCAAATCCTCAAAAATGATGAAAAACGGCGCGCTATAGTATGCCGTACGATATGGGCTATAGCCCATGGTCCAAAATGATGAGAAACGAGGCTAACTTTTTTTTTTTCAAATTTCAAAAAACATGGGCTATAACCCATCGTTTTTGTCATTTCGTCATTTTTTTCAAATGCTCAAAAATGATGAAAAACGGCGCGCTATAGTATGCCGTATGATATGGGCTATAGCCCATGGTCCAAAATGATGAGAAACGAGGCTAACTTTTTTTTTTCAAATTTCAAAAAACATGGGCTATAACCCATCGTTTTTGTCATTTCGTCATTTTTTTCAAATCCTCAAAAATGATGAAAAACGGCGCGCTATAGTATGCCGTACGATATGGGCTATAGCCCATGGTCCAAAATGATGAGAAACGAGGCTAACTTTTTTTTTTTTAAATTTCAAAAAACATGGGCTATAACCCATCGTTTTTGTCATTTCGTCATTTTTTTCAAATCCTCAAAAATGATGAAAAACGGCGCGCTATAGTATGCCGTACGATATGGGCTATAGCCCATGGTCCAAAATGATGAGAAACGAGGCTAACTTTTTTTTTTCAAACATGGGCTATAACCTATCGTTTTTGTCATTTCGTCATTTTTTTCAAATCCTCAAAAATGATGAAAAACGGCGCGCTATAGTATGCCGTACGATATGGGCTATAGCCCATGGTCCAAAATGATGAGAAACGAGGCTAACTTTTTTTTTTTTAATTAAAAAAAACATGGGCTATAACCCATCGTTTTTGTCATTTCGTCATTTTTTTCAAATCCTCAAAAATGATGAAAAACGGCGCGCTATAGTATGCCGTACGATATGGGCTATAGCCCATGGTCCAAAATGATGAGAAACGAGGCTAACTTTTTTTTTTCAAATTTCAAAAAACATGGGCTATAACCCATCGTTTTTGTCATTTCGTCATTTTTTTCAAATCCTCAAAAATGATGAAAAACGGCGCGCTATAGTATGCCGTACGATATGGGCTATAGCCCATGGTCCAAAATGATGAGAAACGAGGCTAACTTTTTTTTTTCAAATTTCAAAAAACATGGGCTATAACCCATCGTTTTTGTCATTTCGTCATTTTTTTCAAATCCTCAAAAATGATGAAAAACGGCGCGCTATAGTATGCCGTACGATATGGGCTATAGCCCATGGTCCAAAATTATGAGAAACGAGGCTAACTTTTTTTTTTCAAATTTCAAAAAACATGGGCTATAACCCATCGTTTTTGTCATTTCGTCATTTTTTTCAAATCCTCAAAAATGATGAAAAACGGCGCGCTATAGTATGCCGTACGATATGGGCTATAGCCCATGGTCCAAAATTATGAGAAACGAGGCTAACTTTTTTTTTTCAAATTTCAAAAAACATGGGCTATAACCCATCGTTTTTGTCATTTCGTCATTTTTTTCAAATCCTCAAAAATGATGAAAAACGGCGAGCTATAGTATGCCGTACGATATGGGCTATAGCCCATGGTCCAAAATGATGAGAAACGAGGCTAACTTTTTTTTTTCAAATTTCAAAAAACATGGGCTATAACCCATCGTTTTTGTCATTTCGTCATTTTTTTCAAATCCTCAAAAATGATGAAAAACGGCGCGCTATAGTATGCCGTACGATATGGGCTATAGCCCATGGTCCAAAATTATGAGAAACGAGGCTAACTTTTTTTTTTCAAATTTCAAAAAACATGGGCTATAACCCATCGTTTTTGTCATTTCGTCATTTTTTTCAAATCCTCAAAAATGATGAAAAACGGCGAGCTATAGTATGCCGTACGATATGGGCTATAGCCCATGGTCCAAAATGATGAGAAACGAGGCTAACTTTTTTTTTTCAAATTTCACAAAACATGGGCTATAACCCATCGTTTTTGTCATTTCGTCATTTTTTTCAAATCCTCAAAAATGATGAAAAACGGCGCGCTATAGTATGCCGTACGATATGGGCTATAGCCCATGGTCCAAAATGATGAGAAACGAGGCTAACTTTTTTTTTTCAAATTTCAAAAAACATGGGCTATAACCCATCGTTTTTGTCATTTCGTCATTTTTTTCAAATCCTCAAAAATGATGAAAAACGGCGCGCTATAGTATGCCGTACGATATGGGCTATAGCCCATGGTCCAAAATGATGAGAAACGAGGCTAACTTTTTTTTTTCAAATTTCAAAAAACATGGGCTATAACCCATCGTTTTTGTCATTTCGTCATTTTTTTCAAATCCTCAAAAATGATGAAAAACGGCGAGCTATAGTATGCCGTACGATATGGGCTATAGCCCATGGTCCAAAATGATGAGAAACGAGGCTAACTTTTTTTTTTCAAATTTCAAAAAACATGGGCTATAACCCATCGTTTTTGTCATTTCGTCATTTTTTTCAAATCCTCAAAAATGATGAAAAACGGCGCGCTATAGTATGCCGTACGATATGGGCTATAGCCCATGGTCCAAAATGATGAGAAACGAGGCTAACTTTTTTTTTTCAAATTTCAAAAAACATGGGCTATAACCCATCGTTTTTGTCATTTCGTCATTTTTTTCAAATCCTCAAAAATGATGAAAAACGGCGCGCTATAGTATGCCGTACGATATGGGCTATAGCCCATGGTCCAAAATGATGAGAAACGAGGCTAACTTTTTTTTTTCAAATTTCAAAAAACATGGGCTATAACCCATCGTTTTTGTCATTTCGTCATTTTTTTCAAATCCTCAAAAATGATGAAAAACGGCGCGCTATAGTATGCCGTACGATATGGGCTATAGCCCATGGTCCAAAATGATGAGAAACGAGGCTAACTTTTTTTTTTTAAATTTCAAAAAACATGGGCTATAACCCATCGTTTTTGTCATTTCGTCATTTTTTTCAAATCCTCAAAAATGATGAAAAACGGCGCGCTATAGTATGCCGTACGATATGGGCTATAGCCCATGGTCCAAAATGATGAGAAACGAGGCTAACTTTTTTTTTTCAAACATGGGCTATAACCTATCGTTTTTGTCATTTCGTCATTTTTTTCAAATCCTCAAAAATGATGAAAAACGGCGCGCTATAGTATGCCGTACGATATGGGCTATAGCCCATGGTCCAAAATGATGAGAAACGAGGCTAACTTTTTTTTTTCAAATTTAAAAAAACATGGGCTATAACCCATCGTTTTTGTCATTTCGTCATTTTTTCAAATCCTCAAAAATGATGAAAAACGGCGCGCTATAGTATGCCGTACGATATGGGCTATAGCCCATGGTCCAAAATGATGAGAAACGAGGCTAACTTTTTTTTTTCAAATTTCAAAAAACATGGGCTATAACCCATCGTTTTTGTCATTTCGTCATTTTTTTCAAATCCTCAAAAATGATGAAAAACGGCGCGCTATAGTATGCCGTACGATATGGGCTATAGCCCATGGTCCAAAATGATGAGAAACGAGGCTAACTTTTTTTTTTCAAATTTCAAAAAACATGGGCTATAACCCATCGTTTTTGTCATTTCGTCATTTTTTTCAAATCCTCAAAAATTATGAAAAACGGCGCGCTATAGTATGCCGTACGATATGGGCTATAGCCCATGGTCCAAAATTATGAGAAACGAGGCTAACTTTTTTTTTTCAAATTTCAAAAAACATGGGCTATAACCCATCGTTTTTGTCATTTCGTCATTTTTTTCAAATCCTCAAAAATGATGAAAAACGGCGCGCTATAGTATGCCGTACGATATGGGCTATAGCCCATGGTCCAAAATGATGAGAAACGAGGCTAACTTTTTTTTTTCAAATTTCAAAAAACATGGGCTATAACCCATCGTTTTTGTCATTTCGTCATTTTTTTCAAATCCTCAAAAATGATGAAAAACGGCGCGCTATAGTATGCCGTACGATATGGGCTATAGCCCATGGTCCAAAATGATGAGAAACGAGGCTAACTTTTTTTTTTCAAATTTCAAAAAACATGGGCTATAACCCATCGTTTTTGTCATTTCGTCATTTTTTTCAAATCCTCAAAAATGATGAAAAACGGCGCGCTATAGTATGCCGTACGATATGGGCTATAGCCCATGGTCCAAAATGATGAGAAACGAGGCTAACTTTTTTTTTTCAAATTTAAAAAAAAATGGGCTATAACCCATCGTTTTTGTCATTTCGTCATTTTTTTCAAATCCTCAAAAATGATGAAAAACGGCGCGCTATAGTATGCCGTACGATATGGGCTATAGCCCATGGTCCAAAATGATGAGAAACGAGGCTAACATTTTTTTTTCAAATTTCAAAAAACATGGGCTATAACCCATCGTTTTTGTCATTTCGTCATTTTTTTCAAATCCTCAAAAATGATGAAAAACGGCGCGCTATAGTATGCCGTACGATATGGGCTATAGCCCATGGTCCAAAATGATGAGAAACGAGGCTAACTTTTTTTTTTCAAATTTCAAAAAACATGGGCTATAACCCATCGTTTTTGTCATTTCGTCATTTTTTTCAAATCCTCAAAAATGATGAAAAACGGCGCGCTATAGTATGCCGTACGATATGGGCTATAGCCCATGGTCCAAAATGATGAGAAACGAGGCTAACTTTTTTTTTTCAAATTTCAAAAAAAATGGGCTATAACCCATCGTTTTTGTCATTTCGTCATTTTTTTATAATCCTCAAAAATGATGAAAAACGGCGCGCTATAGTATGCCGTACGATATGGGCTATAGCCCATGGTCCAAAATTATGAGAAACGAGGCTAACTTTTTTTTTTCAAATTTCAAAAAACATGGGCTATAACCCATCGTTTTTGTCATTTCGTCATTTTTTTCAAATCCTCAAAAATGATGAAAAACGGCGAGCTATAGTATGCCGTACGATATGGGCTATAGCCCATGGTCCAAAATGATGAGAAACGAGGCTAACTTTTTTTTTTCAAATTTCAAAAAACATGGGCTATAACCCATCGTTTTTGTCATTTCGTCATTTTTTTCAAATCCTCAAAAATGATGAAAAACGGCGCGCTATAGTATGCCGTACGATATGGGCTATAGCCCATGGTCCAAAATGATGAGAAACGAGGCTAACTTTTTTTTTTCAAATTTCAAAAAACATGGGCTATAACCCATCGTTTTTGTCATTTCGTCGTTTTTTTCAAATCCTCAAAAATGATGAAAAACGGCGCGCTATAGTATGCCGTACGATATGGGCTATAGCCCATGGTCCAAAATGATGAGAAACGAGGCTAACTTTTTTTTTTCAAATTTCAAAAAACATGGGCTATAACCCATCGTTTTTGTCATTTCGTCATTTTTTTCAAATCCTCAAAAATGATGAAAAACGGCGAGCTATAGTATGCCGTACGATATGGGCTATAGCCCATGGTCCAAAATGATGAGAAACGAGGCTAACTTTTTTTTTTCAAATTTCAAAAAACATGGGCTATAACCCATCGTTTTTGTCATTTCGTCATTTTTTTCAAATCCTCAAAAATGATGAAAAACGGCGCGCTATAGTATGCCGTACGATATGGGCTATAGCCCATGGTCCAAAATGATGAGAAACGAGGCTAACTTTTTTTTTCAAATTTCAAAAAACATGGGCTATAACCCATCGTTTTTGTCATTTCGTCATTTTTTTCAAATCCTCAAAAATGATGAAAAACGGCGCGCTATAGTATGCCGTACGATATGGGCTATAGCCCATGGTCCAAAATGATGAGAAACGAGGCTAACTTTTTTTTTTCAAATTTCAAAAAACATGGGCTATAACCCATCGTTTTTGTCATTTCGTCATTTTTTTCAAATCCTCAAAAATGATGAAAAACGGCGCGCTATAGTATGCCGTACGATATGGGCTATAGCCCATGGTCCAAAATGATGAGAAACGAGGCTAACTTTTTTTTTTTAAATTTCAAAAAACATGGGCTATAACCCATCGTTTTTGTCATTTCGTCATTTTTTTCAAATCCTCAAAAATGATGAAAAACGGCGCGCTATAGTATGCCGTACGATATGGGCTATAGCCCATGGTCCAAAATGATGAGAAACGAGGCTAACTTTTTTTTTTCAAACATGGGCTATAACCTATCGTTTTTGTCATTTCGTCATTTTTTTCAAATCCTCAAAAATGATGAAAAACGGCGCGCTATAGTATGCCGTACGATATGGGCTATAGCCCATGGTCCAAAATGATGAGAAACGAGGCTAACTTTTTTTTTTCAAATTTAAAAAAACATGGGCTATAACCCATCGTTTTTGTCATTTCGTCATTTTTTTCAAATCCTCAAAAATGATGAAAAACGGCGCGCTATAGTATGCCGTACGATATGGGCTATAGCCCATGGTCCAAAATGATGAGAAACGAGGCTAACTTTTTTTTTTCAAATTTCAAAAAACATGGGCTATAACCCATCGTTTTTGTCATTTCGTCATTTTTTTCAAATCCTCAAAAATGATGAAAAACGGCGCGCTATAGTATGCCGTACGATATGGGCTATAGCCCATGGTCCAAAATGATGAGAAACGAGGCTAACTTTTTTTTTTCAAATTTCAAAAAACATGGGCTATAACCCATCGTTTTTGTCATTTCGTCATTTTTTTCAAATCCTCAAAAATTATGAAAAACGGCGCGCTATAGTATGCCGTACGATATGGGCTATAGCCCATGGTCCAAAATTATGAGAAACGAGGCTAACTTTTTTTTTTCAAATTTCAAAAAACATGGGCTATAACCTATCGTTTTTGTCATTTCGTCATTTTTTTCAAATCCTCAAAAATGATGAAAAACGGCGCGCTATAGTATGCCGTACGATATGGGCTATAGCCCATGGTCCAAAATGATGAGAAACGAGGCTAACTTTTTTTTTTCAAATTTCAAAAAACATGGGCTATAACCCATCGTTTTTGTCATTTCGTCATTTTTTTCAAATCCTCAAAAATGATGAAAAACGGCGCGCTATAGTATGCCGTACGATATGGGCTATAGCCCATGGTCCAAAATGATGAGAAACGAGGCTAACTTTTTTTTTTCAAATTTCAAAAAACATGGGCTATAACCCATCGTTTTTGTCATTTCGTCATTTTTTTCAAATCCTCAAAAATGATGAAAAACGGCGCGCTATAGTATGCCGTACGATATGGGCTATAGCCCATGGTCCAAAATGATGAGAAACGAGGCTAACTTTTTTTTTTCAAATTTCAAAAAAAATGGGCTATAACCCATCGTTTTTGTCATTTCGTCATTTTTTTCAAATCCTCAAAAATGATGAAAAACGGCGCGCTATAGTATGCCGTACGATATGGGCTATAGCCCATGGTCCAAAATGATGAGAAACGAGGCTAACTTTTTTTTTTCAAATTTCAAAAAACATGGGCTATAACCCATCGTTTTTGTCATTTCGTCATTTTTTTCAAATCCTCAAAAATGATGAAAAACGGCGCGCTATAGTATGCCGTACGATATGGGCTATAGCCCATGGTCCAAAATGATGAGAAACGAGGCTAACTTTTTTTTTTCAAATTTCAAAAAACATGGGCTATAACCCATCGTTTTTGTCATTTCGTCATTTTTTTCAAATCCTCAAAAATGATGAAAAACGGCGCGCTATAGTATGCCGTACGATATGGGCTATAGCCCATGGTCCAAAATGATGAGAAACGAGGCTAACTTTTTTTTTTCAAATTTCAAAAAAAATGGGCTATAACCCATCGTTTTTGTCATTTCGTCATTTTTTTATAATCCTCAAAAATGATGAAAAACGGCGCGCTATAGTATGCCGTACGATATGGGCTATAGCCCATGGTCCAAAATGATGAGAAACGAGGCTAACTTTTTTTTTTCAAATTTCAAAAAACATGGGCTATAACCCATCGTTTTTATCATTTCGTCATTTTTTTCAAATCCTCAAAAATGATGAAAAACGGCGCGCTATAGTATGCCGTACGATATGGGCTATAGCCCATGGTCCAAAATGTAGAGAAACGAGGCTAACTTTTTTTTTTCAAATTTCAAAAAACATGGGCTATAACCCATCGTTTTTGTCATTTCGTCATTTTTTTCAAATCCTCAAAAATGATGAAAAACAGCGCGCTATAGTATGCCGTACGATATGGGCTATAGCCCATAGTCCAAAATGATGAGAAACGAGGCTAACTTTTTTTTTTCAAATTTCAAAAAACATGGGATATAACCCATCGTTTTTGTCATTTCGTCATTTTTTTCAAATCCTCAAAAATGATGAAAAACGGCGCGCTATAGTATGCCGTACGATATGGGCTATAGCCCATGGTCCAAAATGATGAGAAACGAGGCTAACTTTTTTTTTTCAAATTTCAAAAAACATGGGCTATAACCCATCGTTTTTGTCATTTCGTCATTTTTTTCAAATCCTCAAAAATGATGAAAAACGGCGCGCTATAGTATGCCGTACGATATGGGCTATAGCCCATGGTCCAAAATGATGAGAAACGAGGCTAACTTTTTTTTTTCAAATTTCAAAAAACATGGGCTATAACCCATCGTTTTTGTCATTTCGTCATTTTTTTCAAATCCTCAAAAATGATGAAAAACGGCGCGCTATAGTATGCCGTACGATATGGGCTATAGCCCATGGTCCAAAATGATGAGAAACGAGGCTAACTTTTTTTTTTCAAATTTCAAAAAACATGGGCTATAACCCATCGTTTTTGTCATTTCGTCATTTTTTTCAAATCCTCAAAAATGATGAAAAACGGCGCGCTATAGTATGCCGTACGATATGGGCTATAGCCCATGGTCCAAAATGATGAGAAACGAGGCTAACTTTTTTTTTTCAAATTTCAAAAAAAATGGGCTATAACCCATCGTTTTTGTCATTTCGTCATTTTTTTATAATCCTCAAAAATGATGAAAAACGGCGCGCTATAGTATGCCGTACGATATGGGCTATAGCCCATGGTCCAAAATGATGAGAAACGAGGCTAACTTTTTTTTTTCAAATTTCAAAAAACATGGGCTATAACCCATCGTTTTTATCATTTCGTCATTTTTTTCAAATCCTCAAAAATGATGAAAAACGGCGCGCTATAGTATGCCGTACGATATGGGCTATAGCCCATGGTCCAAAATGTAGAGAAACGAGGCTAACTTTTTTTTTTCAAATTTCAAAAAACATGGGCTATAACCCATCGTTTTTGTCATTTCGTCATTTTTTTCAAATCCTCAAAAATGATGAAAAACAGCGCGCTATAGTATGCCGTACGATATGGGCTATAGCCCATAGTCCAAAATGATGAGAAACGAGGCTAACTTTTTTTTTTCAAATTTCAAAAAACATGGGATATAACCCATCGTTTTTGTCATTTCGTCATTTTTTTCAAATCCTCAAAAATGATGAAAAACGGCGCGCTATAGTATGCCGTACGATATGGGCTATAGCCCATGGTCCAAAATGATGAGAAACGAGGCTAACTTTTTTTTTTCAAATTTCAAAAAACATGGGCTATAACCCATCGTTTTTGTCATTTCGTCATTTTTTTCAAATCCTCAAAAATGATGAAAAACTGCGCGCTATAGTATGCCGTACGATATGGGCTATAGCCCATGGTCCAAAATGATGAGAAACGAGGCTAACTTTTTTTTTTCAAATTTCAAAAAACATGGGCTATAACCCATCGTTTTTGTCATTGTCATTTTTTTCAAATCCTCAAAAATGATGAAAAACGGCGCGCTATAGTATGCCGTACGATATGGGCTATAGCCCATGGTCCAAAATGATGAGAAACGAGGCTAACTTTTTTTTTCAAAATTTCAAAAAACATGGGCTATAACCCATCGTTTTTGTCATTTCGTCATTTTTTTCAAATCCTCAAAAATGATGAAAAACGGCGCGCTATAGTATGCCGTACGATATGGGCTATAGCCCATGGTCAAAAATGATGAGAAACGAGGCTAACTTTTTTTTTTCAAATTTCAAAAAACATGGGCTATAACCCATCGTTTTTGTCATTTCGTCATTTTTTTCAAATCCTCAAAAATGATGAAAAACTGCGCGCTATAGTATGCCGTACGATATGGGCTATAGCCCATGGTCCAAAATGATGAGAAACGAGGCTAACTTTTTTTTTTCAAATTTCAAAAAACATGGGCTATAACCCATCGTTTTTGTCATTGTCATTTTTTTCAAATCCTCAAAAATGATGAAAAACGGCGCGCTATAGTATGCCGTACGATATGGGCTATAGCCCATGGTCCAAAATGATGAGAAACGAGGCTAACTTTTTTTTTCAAAATTTCAAAAAACATGGGCTATAACCCATCGTTTTTGTCATTTCGTCATTTTTTTCAAATCCTCAAAAATGATGAAAAACGGCGCGCTATAGTATGCCGTACGATATGGGCTATAGCCCATGGTCAAAAATGATGAGAAACGAGGCTAACTTTTTTTTTTTCAAATTTCAAAAAACATGGGCTATAACCCATCGTTTTTGTCATTTCGTCATTTTTTTCAAATCCTCAAAAATGATGAAAAACGGCGCGCTATAGTATGCCGTACGATATGGGCTATAGCCCATGGTCCAAAATGATGAGAAACGAGGCTAACTTTTTTTTTTTCAAATTTCAAAAACATGGGCTATAACCCATCGTTTTTGTCATTTCGTCATTTTTTTCAAATCCTCAAAAATGATGAAAAACGGCGCGCTATAGTATGCCGTACGATATGGGCTATAGCCCATGGTCCAAAATGATGAGAAACGAGGCTAACTTTTTTTTTTCAAATTTCAAAAAACATGGGCTATAACCCATCGTTTTTGTCATTTCGTCATTTTTTTCAAATCCTCAAAAATGATGAAAAACGGCGCGCTATAGTATGCCGTACGATATGGGCTATAGCCCATGGTCCAAAATGATGAGAAACGAGGCTAACTTTTTTTTTTCAAATTTCAAAAAACATGGGCTATAACCCATCGTTTTTGTCATTTCGTCATTTTTTTCAAATCCTCAAAAATGATGAAAAACGGCGCGCTATAGTATGCCATACGATATGGGCTATAGCCCATGGTCCAAAATGATGAGAAACAAGGCTAACTTTTTTTTTTCAAATTTCAAAAAACATGGGCTATAACCCATCGTTTTTGTCATTTCGTCATTTTTTTCAAATCCTCAAAAATGATGAAAAACGGCGCGCTATAGTATGCCGTACGATATAGGCTATAGCCCATGGTCCAAAATGATGAGAAACGAGGCTAACTTTTTTTTTTCAAATTTCAAAAAACATGGGCTATAACCCATCGTTTTTGTCATTTCGTCATTTTTTTTCAAATCCTCAAAAATGATGAAAAACGGCGCGCTATAGTATGCCGTACGATATGGGCTATAGCCCATGGTCCAAAATGATGAGAAACGAGGCTAACTTTTTTTTTTCAAATTAAAAAAAACATGGGCTATAACCCATCGTTTTTGTCATTTCGTCATTTTTTTCAAATCCTCAAAAATGATGAAAAACGGCGCGCTATAGTATGCCGTACGATATGGGCTATAGCCCATGGTCCAAAATGATGAGTAACGAGGCTAACTTTTTTTTTTTCAAATTTCAAAAAACATGGGCTATAACCCATCGTTTTTGTCATTTCGTCATTTTTTTCAAATCCTCAAAAATGATGAAAAACGGCGCGCTATAGTATGCCGTACGATATGGGCTATAGCTCATGGTCCAAAATGATGAGAAACGAGGCTAACTTTTTTTTTTCAAATTTTAAAAAACATGGGCTATAACCCATCGTTTTTGTCATTTCGTAATTTTTTTCAAATCCTCAAAAATGATGAAAAACGGCGCGCTATAGTATGCCGTACGATATGGGCTATAGCCCATGGTCCAAAATGATGAGAAACGAGGATAACTTTTTTTTCCAAAATTTCAAAAACATGGGCTATAACCCATCGTTTTTGTCATTTCGTCATTTTTTTCAAATCCTCAAAAATGATGAAAAACGGCGCGCTATAGTATGCCGTACGATATGGGCTATAGCCCATGGTCCAAAATGATGAGAAACGAGGCTAATTTTTTTTTCAAAATTTCAAAAAACATGGGCTATAACCCATCGTTTTTGTCATTTCGTCATTTTTTTCAAATCCTCAAAAATGATGAAAAACGGCGCGCTATAGTATGCCGTACGATATGGGCTATAGCCCATGGTCCAAAATGATGAGAAACGAGGCTAATTTTTGAAAAAACATGGGCTATAACCCATCGTTTTTGTCATTTTGTCATTTTTTTCAAATCCTCAAAAATGATGAAAAACGGCGCGCTATAGTATGCCGTACGATATGGGCTATAGCCCATGGTCCAAAATGATGAGAAAAAAGCTAACTTTTTTTTTTCAAATTTCAAAAAACATGGGCTATAACCCATCGTTTTTGTCATTTCGTCATTTTTTTCAAATCCTCAAAAATGATGAAAAACAGCGCGCTATAGTATGCCGTACGATATGGGCTATAGCCCATGGTCCAAAATGATGAGAAACGAGGCTAACTTTTTTTTTT
The DNA here is from genome assembly GCF_963924005.1 of Protomyctophum bolini. Lineage (NCBI taxonomy): Eukaryota > Metazoa > Chordata > Actinopteri > Myctophiformes > Myctophidae > Protomyctophum > Protomyctophum bolini. Next base: position 41,931,074 of record NC_137878.1, on the reverse strand, counting down.
CAAATTTCAAAAAACATGGGCTATAACCCATCGTTTTTGTCATTTCGTCATTTTTTTCAAATCCTCAAAAATGATGAAAAACGGCGCGCTATAGTATGCCGTACGATATGGGCTATAGCCCATGGTCCAAAATGATGAGAAACGAGGCTAACTTTTTTTTTTCAAATTTCAAAAAACATGGGCTATAACCCATCGTTTTTGTCATTTCGTCATTTTTTTCAAATCCTCAAAAATGATGAAAAACGGCGCGCTATAGTATGCCGTACGATATGGGCTATAGCCCATGGTCCAAAATGATGAGAAACGAGGCTAACTTTTTTTTTTCAAATTTTAAAAAACATGGGCTATAACCCATCGTTTTTGTCATTTCGTCATTTTTTTCAAATCCTCAAAAATGATGAAAAACGGCGCGCTATAGTATGCCGTACGATATGGGCTATAGCCCATGGTCCAAAATGATGAGAAACGAGGCTAACTTTTTTTTTTCAAATTTTAAAAAACATGGGCTATAACCCATCGTTTTTGTCATTTCGTAATTTTTTTCAAATCCTCAAAAATGATGAAAAACGGCGCGCTATAGTATGCCGTACGATATGGGCTATAGCCCATGGTCCAAAATGATGAGAAACGAGGATAACTTTTTTTTCCAAAATTTCAAAAACATGGGCTATAACCCATCGTTTTTGTCATTTCGTCATTTTTTTCAAATCCTCAAAAATGATGAAAAACGGCGCGCTATAGTATGCCGTACGATATGGGCTATAGCCCATGGTCCAAAATGATGAGAAACGAGGCTAATTTTTTTTTCAAAATTTCAAAAAACATGGGCTATAACCCATCGTTTTTGTCATTTCGTCATTTTTTTCAAATCATCAAAAATGATGAAAAATGGCGCGCTATAGTATGCCGTACGATATGGGCTATAGCCCATGGTCCAAAATGATGAGAAACGAGGCTAACTTTTTTTTTCAAAATTTCAAAAAACATGGGCTATAACCCATCGTTTTTGTCATTTTGTCATTTTTTTCAAATCCTCAAAAATGATGAAAAACGGCGCGCTATAGTATGCCGTACGATATGGGCTATAGCCCATGGTCCAAAATGATGAGAAAAAAGCTAACTTTTTTTTTTCAAATTTCAAAAAACATGGGCTATAACCCATCGTTTTTGTCATTTCGTCATTTTTTTCAAATCCTCAAAAATGATGAAAAACAGCGCGCTATAGTATGCCGTACGATATGGGCTATAGCCCATGGTCCAAAATGATGAGAAACGAGGCTAACTTTTTTTTTTCAAATTTCAAAAAACATGGGCTATAACCCATCGTTTTTGTCATTTCGTCATTTTTTTCAAATCCTCAAAAATGATGAAAAACGGCGCGCTATAGTATGCCGTACGATATGGGCTATAGCCCATGGTCCAAAATGATGAGAAACGAGGCTAACTTTTTTTTTTCAAATTTCAAAAAACATGGGCTATAACCCATCGTTTTTGTCATTTCGTCATTTTTTTCAAATCCTCAAAAATGATGAAAAACGGCGCGCTATAGTATGCCGTACGATATGGGCTATAGCCCATGGTCCAAAATGATGAGAAACGAGGCTAACTTTTTTTTTTTCAAATTTCAAAAAACATGGGCTATAACCCATCGTTTTTGTCATTTCGTCATTTTTTTCAAATCCTCAAAAATGATGAAAAACGGCGAGCTATAGTATGCCGTACGATATGGGCTATAGCCCATGGTCCAAAATGATGAGAAACGAGGCTAACTTTTTTTTTTCAAATTTCAAAAAACATGGGCTATAACCCATCGTTTTTGTCATTTCGTAATTTTTTTCAAATCCTCAAAAATGATGAAAAACGGCGCGCTATAGTATGCCGTACGATATGGGCTATAGCCCATGGTCCAAAATGATGAGAAACGAGGCTAACTTTTTTTTTTCAAATTTCAAAAAACATGGGCTATAACCCATCGTTTTTGTCATTTCGTCATTTTTTTCAAATCCTCAAAAATGATGAAAAACGGCGCGCTATAGTATGCCGTACGATATGGGCTATAGCCCATGGTCCAAAATGATGAGAAACGAGGCTAACTTTTTTTTTTTCAAATTTCAAAAAACATGGGCTATAACCCATCGTTTTTGTCATTTCGTCATTTTTTTCAAATCCTCAAAAATGATGAAAAACGGCGCGCTATAGTATGCCGTACGATATGGGCTATAGCCCATGGTCCAAAATGATGAGAAACGAGGCTAACTTTTTTTTTTCAAATTTCAAAAAACATGGGCTATAACCCATCGTTTTTGTCATTTCGTCATTTTTTTCAAATCCTCAAAAATGATGAAAAACGGCGCGCTATAGTATGCCGTACGATATGGGCTATAGCCCATGGTCCAAAATGATGAGAAACGAGGCTAACTTTTTTTTTTTCAAATTTCAAAAAACATGGGCTATAACCCATCGTTTTTGTCATTTCGTCATTTTTTTCAAATCCTCAAAAATGATGAAAAACGGCGCGCTATAGTATGCCGTACGATATGGGCTATAGCCCATGGTCCAAAATGATGAGAAACGAGGCTAACTTTTTTTTTTCAAACATGGGCTATAACCTATCGTTTTTGTCATTTCGTCATTTTTTTCAAATCCTCAAAAATGATGAAAAACGGCGCGCTATAGTATGCCGTACGATATGGGCTATAGCCCATGGTCCAAAATGATGAGAAACGAGGCTAACTTTTTTTTTTCAAATTTAAAAAAACATGGGCTATAACCCATCGTTTTTGTCATTTCGTCATTTTTTTCAAATCCTCAAAAATGATGAAAAACGGCGCGCTATAGTATGCCGTACGATATGGGCTATAGCCCATGGTCCAAAATGATGAGAAACGAGGCTAACTTTTTTTTTTCAAATTTCAAAAAACATGGGCTATAACCCATCGTTTTTGTCATTTCGTCATTTTTTTCAAATCCTCAAAAATGATGAAAAACGGCGCGCTATAGTATGCCGTACGATATGGGCTATAGCCCATGGTCCAAAATTATGAGAAACGAGGCTAACTTTTTTTTTTCAAATTTCAAAAAACATGGGCTATAACCCATCGTTTTTGTCATTTCGTCATTTTTTTCAAATCCTCAAAAATGATGAAAAACGGCGCGCTATAGTATGCCGTACGATATGGGCTATAGCCCATGGTCCAAAATGATGAGAAACGAGGCTAACTTTTTTTTTTCAAATTTCAAAAAACATGGGCTATAACCCATCGTTTTTGTCATTTCGTCATTTTTTTCAAATCCTCAAAAATGATAAAAAACGGCGCGCTATAGTATGCCGTACGATATGGGCTATAGCCCATGGTCCAAAATGATGAGAAACGAGGCTAACTTTTTTTTTTCAAATTTCAAAAAACATGGGCTATAACCCATCGTTTTTGTCATTTCGTCATTTTTTTAAAATCCTCAAAAATGATGAAAAACGGCGCGCTATAGTATGCCGTACGATATGGGCTATAGCCCATGGTCCAAAATGATGAGAAACGAGGCTAACTTTTTTTTTTCAAATTTCAAAAAACATGGGCTATAACCCATCGTTTTTATCATTTCGTCATTTTTTTCAAATCCTCAAAAATGATGAAAAACGGCGCGCTATAGTATGCCGTACGATATGGGCTATAGCCCATGGTCCAAAATGTAGAGAAACGAGGCTAACTTTTTTTTTTCAAATTTCAAAAAACATGGGCTATAACCCATCGTTTTTGCCATTTCGTCATTTTTTTCAAATCCTCAAAAATGATGAAAAACAGCGCGCTATAGTATGCCGTACGATATGGGCTATAGCCCATAGTCCAAAATGATGAGAAACGAGGCTAACTTTTTTTTTTCAAATTTCAAAAAACATGGGATATAACCCATCGTTTTTGTCATTTCGTCATTTTTTTCAAATCCTCAAAAATGATGAAAAACGGCGCGCTATAGTATGCCGTACGATATGGGCTATAGCCCATGGTCCAAAATGATGAGAAACGAGGCTAACTTTTTTTTTTCAAATTTCAAAAAACATGGGCTATAACCCATCGTTTTTGTCATTTCGTCATTTTTTTCAAATCCTCAAAAATGATGAAAAACGGCGCGCTATAGTATGCCGTACGATATGGGCTATAGCCCATGGTCCAAAATGATGAGAAACGAGGCTAACTTTTTTTTTTCAAATTTCAAAAAACATGGGCTATAACCCATCGTTTTTGTCATTGTCATTTTTTTCAAATCCTCAAAAATGATGAAAAACGGCGCGCTATAGTATGCCGTACGATATGGGCTATAGCCCATGGTCCAAAATGATGAGAAACGAGGCTAACTTTTTTTTTCAAAATTTCAAAAAACATGGGCTATAACCCATCGTTTTTGTCATTTCGTCATTTTTTTCAAATCCTCAAAAATGATGAAAAACGGCGCGCTATAGTATGCCGTACGATATGGGCTATAGCCCATGGTCAAAAATGATGAGAAACGAGGCTAACTTTTTTTTTTTCAAATTTCAAAAAACATGGGCTATAACCCATCGTTTTTGTCATTTCGTCATTTTTTTCAAATCCTCAAAAATGATGAAAAACGGCGCGCTATAGTATGCCGTACGATATGGGCTATAGCCCATGGTCCAAAATGATGAGAAACGAGGCTAACTTTTTTTTTTTTCAAATTTCAAAAACATGGGCTATAACCCATCGTTTTTGTCATTTCGTCATTTTTTTCAAATCCTCAAAAATGATGAAAAACGGCGCGCTATAGTATGCCGTACGATATGGGCTATAGCCCATGGTCCAAAATGATGAGAAACGAGGCTAACTTTTTTTTTCAAAATTTCAAAAAACATGGGCTATAACCCATCGTTTTTGTCATTTCGTCATTTTTTTCAAATCCTCAAAAATGATGAAAAACGGCGCGCTATAGTATGCCGTACGATATGGGCTATAGCCCATGGTCCAAAATGATGAGAAACGAGGCTAACTTTTTTTTTTTCAAATTTCAAAAAACATGGGCTATCGTTTTTGTCATTTCGTCATTTTTTTCAAATCCTCAAAAATGATGAAAAACGGCGCGCTATAGTATGCCGTACGATATGGGCTATAGCCCATGGTCCAAAATGATGAGAAACGAGGCTAACTTTTTTTTTTCAAATTTCAAAAAACATGGGCTATAACCCATCGTTTTTGTCATTTCGTCATTTTTTTCAAATCCTCAAAAATGATGAAAAACGGCGCGCTATAGTATGCCGTACGATATGGGCTATAGCCCATGGTCCAAAATTATGAGAAACGAGGCTAACTTTTTTTTTTCAAATTTCAAAAAACATGGGCTATAACCCATCGTTTTTGTCATTTCGTCATTTTTTTAAAATCCTCAAAAATGATGAAAAACGGCGCGCTATAGTATGCCGTACGATATGGGCTATAGCCCATGGTCCAAAATGATGAGAAACGAGGCTAACTTTTTTTTTTCAAATTTCAAAAAACATGGGCTATAACCCATTGTTTTTATCATTTCGTCATTTTTTTCAAATCCTCAAAAATGATGAAAAACGGCACGCTATAGTATGCCGTACGATATGGGCTATAGCCCATGGTCCAAAATGATGAGAAACGAGGCTAACTTTTTTTTTTCAAATTTCAAAAAACATGGGCTATAACCCATCGTTTTTGTCATTTCGTCATTTTTTTCAAATCCTCAAAAATGATGAAAAACAGCGCGCTATAGTATGCCGTACGATATGGGCTATAGCCCATAGTCCAAAATGATGAGAAACGAGGCTAACTTTTTTTTTTCAAATTTCAAAAAACATGGGATATAACCCATCGTTTTTGTCATTTCGTCATTTTTTTCAAATCCTCAAAAATGATGAAAAACGGCGCGCTATAGTATGCCGTACGATATGGGCTATAGCCCATGGTCCAAAATGATGAGAAACGAGGCTAACTTTTTTTTTTCAAATTTCAAAAAACATGGGCTATAACCCATCGTTTTTGTCATTGTCATTTTTTTCAAATCCTCAAAAATGATGAAAAACGGCGCGCTATAGTATGCCGTACGATATGGGCTATAGCCCACGGTCCAAAATGATGAGAAACGAGGCTAACTTTTTTTTTCAAAATTTCAAAAAACATGGGCTATAACCCATCGTTTTTGTCATTTCGTCATTTTTTTCAAATCCTCAAAAATGATGAAAAACGGCGCGCTATAGTATGCCGTACGATATGGGCTATAGCCCATGGTCCAAAATGATGAGAAACGAGGCTAACTTTTTTTTTTTCAAATTTCAAAAAACATGGGCTATCGTTTTTGTCATTTCGTCATTTTTTTCAAATCCTCAAAAATGATGAAAAACGGCGCGCTATAGTATGCCGTACGATATGGGCTATAGCCCATGGTCCAAAATGATGAGAAACGAGGCTAACTTTTTTTTTTCAAATTTCAAAAAACATGGGCTATAACCCATCGTTTTTGTCATTTCGTCATTTTTTTCAAATCCTCAAAAATGATGAAAAACAGCGCGCTATAGTATGCCGTACGATATGGGCTATAGCCCATAGTCCAAAATGATGAGAAACGAGGCTAACTTTTTTTTTTCAAATTTCAAAAAACATGGGATATAACCCATCGTTTTTGTCATTTCGTCATTTTTTTCAAATCCTCAAAAATGATGAAAAACGGCGCGCTATAGTATGCCGTACGATATGGGCTATAGCCCATGGTCCAAAATGATGAGAAACGAGGCTAACTTTTTTTTTTCAAATTTCAAAAAACATGGGCTATAACCCATCGTTTTTGTCATTGTCATTTTTTTCAAATCCTCAAAAATGATGAAAAACGGCGCGCTATAGTATGCCGTACGATATGGGCTATAGCCCACGGTCCAAAATGATGAGAAACGAGGCTAACTTTTTTTTTCAAAATTTCAAAAAACATGGGCTATAACCCATCGTTTTTGTCATTTCGTCATTTTTTTCAAATCCTCAAAAATGATGAAAAACGGCGCGCTATAGTATGCCGTACGATATGGGCTATAGCCCATGGTCCAAAATGATGAGAAACGAGGCTAACTTTTTTTTTTTCAAATTTCAAAAAACATGGGCTATCGTTTTTGTCATTTCGTCATTTTTTTCAAATCCTCAAAAATGATGAAAAACGGCGCGCTATAGTATGCCGTACGATATGGGCTATAGCCCATGGTCCAAAATGATGAGAAACGAGGCTAACTTTTTTTTTTCAAATTTCAAAAAACATGGGCTATAACCCATCGTTTTTGTCATTTCGTCATTTTTTTCAAATCCTCAAAAATGATGAAAAACGGCGCGCTATAGTATGCCGTACGATATGGGCTATAGCCCATGGTCCAAAATTATGAGAAACGAGGCTAACTTTTTTTTTTCAAATTTCAAAAAACATGGGCTATAACCCATCGTTTTTGTCATTTCGTCATTTTTTTAAAATCCTCAAAAATGATGAAAAACGGCGCGCTATAGTATGCCGTACGATATGGGCTATAGCCCATGGTCCAAAATGATGAGAAACGAGGCTAACTTTTTTTTTTCAAATTTCAAAAAACATGGGCTATAACCCATTGTTTTTATCATTTCGTCATTTTTTTCAAATCCTCAAAAATGATGAAAAACGGCACGCTATAGTATGCCGTACGATATGGGCTATAGCCCATGGTCCAAAATGATGAGAAACGAGGCTAACTTTTTTTTTTCAAATTTCAAAAAACATGGGCTATAACCCATCGTTTTTGTCATTTCGTCATTTTTTTCAAATCCTCAAAAATGATGAAAAACAGCGCGCTATAGTATGCCGTACGATATGGGCTATAGCCCATAGTCCAAAATGATGAGAAACGAGGCTAACTTTTTTTTTTCAAATTTCAAAAAACATGGGATATAACCCATCGTTTTTGTCATTTCGTCATTTTTTTCAAATCCTCAAAAATGATGAAAAACGGCGCGCTATAGTATGCCGTACGATATGGGCTATAGCCCATGGTCCAAAATGATGAGAAACGAGGCTAACTTTTTTTTTTCAAATTTCAAAAAACATGGGCTATAACCCATCGTTTTTGTCATTGTCATTTTTTTCAAATCCTCAAAAATGATGAAAAACGGCGCGCTATAGTATGCCGTACGATATGGGCTATAGCCCACGGTCCAAAATGATGAGAAACGAGGCTAACTTTTTTTTTCAAAATTTCAAAAAACATGGGCTATAACCCATCGTTTTTGTCATTTCGTCATTTTTTTCAAATCCTCAAAAATGATGAAAAACGGCGCGCTATAGTATGCCGTACGATATGGGCTATAGCCCATGGTCCAAAATGATGAGAAACGAGGCTAACTTTTTTTTTTTCAAATTTCAAAAAACATGGGCTATAACCCATCGTTTTTGTCATTTTGTCATTTTTTTTAAATCCTCAAAAATGATGAAAAACGGCGCGCTATAGTATGCCGTACGATATGGGCTATAGCCCATGGTCCAAAATGATGAGAAACGAGGCTAACTTTTTTTTTTCAAATTTCAAAAAACATGGGCTATAACCCATCGTTTTTGTCATTTCGTCATTTTTTTCAAATCCTCAAAAATGATGAAAAACGGCGCGCTATAGTATGCCGTACGATATGGGCTATAGCCCATGGTCCAAAATTATGAGAAACGAGGCTAACTTTTTTTTTTCAAATTTCAAAAAACATGGGCTATAACCCATCGTTTTTGTCATTTTGTCATTTTTTTCAAATCCTCAAAAATGATGAAAAACGGCGCGCTATAGTATGCCGTACGATATGGGCTATAGCCCATGGTCCAAAATGATGAGAAACGAGGATAAATGCTAATGTTTCTCATCCTCCGGACACTGGACAGGACACTCCTTTAAAAAAAACATCCGGAGAACACAAAATCCAAGGTCAACACCCACAGCCGTGAAATAAATGTTTACACACCTCATTCAAGTTGCAGGCAGGCTAGCCGTCTACCTTGATCTCCGTCCTAAGAAAGAAAGACAGAAAAAGAAACACACGCATTTAGAAACGACTTAAACCCTCTATCTTTAACAAAAACAATTCTGGACAGGAATCCTGTATTGCAGGGGTGCCCACATTTACAGTGTGATCTACCAGTAGATCACAAAGGCTGTGCCGGTATAGACCACATGGCATGCCCCTGTATATAATCTATCACTTGAATTAAGGTGACTTGATTGATTGACAGCTCAAATATTGCACACAAACATCAGTAGCTGTTATTGTGACAGTAATAATTGCTATAGTGTGTATTCAGTGACAGTGTTACAGTACTGTACTGTACTGTACTGTACAGTAATAATTGCTATAGTGTGTATTCAGTGACAGTGTGTTCAGTAACAGTTTGTTATATTCCTGTCTCTCCAGCTCTTTAACCCATTCTGACCTGAGATCAGATTCATACGAGGTTTCCACTGGACACACACTGGTCTGATTAACTCATTGCACACTGATTAACCCAAGCCAGTGCAGTGATGCCAAAACTGGAGTAATATGTTCTCTCATCTTAGTTCTAGTTAAAACTCTGGCTGCTGCATTTTGGACAAGTTGTAATCTGTCAGTTGTTTTCTTAGGCAGTCCTGAAAAAAGTGCATTGCAGTAATCAAGCCGAGAAAAAACAAAGGCGTGGATTAGCGTTTTTGCATCGTAGAAGGACAAATAGGCTCTGATTCGTGCAATATTTCTAAGGTGAAAAAAGGCAATCTTGGTAACATGATTAATGTGTGAATTAAAATTCAATTCAGAATCAATAATAACCCCCAGGTTCTTTACTGTACTGTTACTTTCTACAGTCAGGTTACCAAGTCTGCTTATTATTGATTATTTCTGCTCACTAGAACCGATTATGAGAACTTCTGTCTTATCCTCATTTAGCTTGAGAAAGTTCTCACTCATCCAACATTTGATGCTAGACAGACAGGTCAACATTATAGTGCTGTCTAACTCTACATAACAATGCAATTATAGTGCTGTCTACATAACATGCTATAAACTTACTGCATGTTGTACCATATTATACTTTTGAGTAACGTTTGCACATTGCACGTCGAACATATTTGAAGGAGATACAATGGGCGAGCCATTTTCTTTTAGGACTTTGAATAGACAACTCGACAACTCGCCTCCACTGCTCGCAAAGTGCTTTCCGGACAATGATGTGTGGCCTTGACCGATCACTCTTTCTATTTTCTAAAGCCTTTGATTTTGTACGACAAATAGTTTTCGAAGAATCCAACAAGCTCACAACGCGTCGCACTATGACGCGCGGTGACCTTGTAGATTAACCCATTCTGACCTGAGATCAGATTCATACGAGGTTTCCACTGGACACACACTGGTCTGATTAACCCATTCTGACCTGAGATCAGATTCTAAAAATGTTTCAACAGCTAAAGCATAACATGATGCTAACACCATAATGGGTTAACTCTTTTCAGAGCCCAACACCCACCAAACAAACTGGATCTCTTCTCCACCCGTCCATCCCTATAATATTTTTGTCTAGTTTTCATCTGTTGACGAAATTGCCAGTATACTTCGCCATAGTGTGGAAAAACGTGTTCTTCATTTCACTGCGTCTTTAAGGCCTTTTAACTCTGTTGAAGTATTCGACTTCCAATCAAACTGTTCATAAAGTATTCAACCAATCAAACTGTTGAAGTGTTCGACTTCGGCTATATTTCCGTCAGAGTTACCCATGTAGAAATGTCAGTGTCTGCCCCTTCTAACTAACGTTCACTGCACATCTAATAATGTCGTATCAACCCTGTTCAACATGCTTGTTGTTTATTTCCCAAGTGAGAAACAGACCGGAAGCTCACCAGTGTTGTTTTCGTCGACTAAAACTAAGACAAAAAATGTTCGTCGACTACCTTTTTCCACTGACAAAAACGAATGGAAACTAAATGAAAACTAAGCTATAAAACTAAGACTAAATATACTGACAATTTCATCAACGAATAAAAACTAGACTAAAATGTTAGGCAGGGACAAGTGGACAAGAGATCCAGTATAAGTCATTTTACTCTTGGTTGCATTCTGAAAATAGCCGATCTACAAGCTCACAACGCGTCGCAACGCGACACGTTGTGAGCTTGTAGATCGGCTATTTTCAGCATGTGTAAAAACACTCATTACGACGGCATCAAGGCCCACAAAACACTTAAAATCTTATGACATTTAGTCGACTAAAACTAGAGTAACACTGAGACATTTCCAGGTGACTAAAATGTGACTAAAACTAAATGAAGTGTCAGTCCAAAGACTATGACTAAAATAAACTAAAATAGAAATTTGCTGCCAAAAACAACACTGCTGCCTACTAGTCCTAGTCTGGTGTACTTGTGCCCCCTCTTGGCCAGGCCCTGTAACTACAATTTTGTACATGCCTACAATTTACAATTTACAATTTAGGCATTTAGCAGACGCTCTTAATCCAGAGCGACTTACATTAAGCAAGAACAAAAAAGCATGGGAATACATCACATAAAGACATTTATCATGAAACATGCGTAAGCTAAGAAAGTAACAGTGGAATATCTATAATGAAACTATACATATAAGCTATACATCTATACTACTATGCTACACATATGTACTATGACGTGCTATGACTACATACAATGCACTTATGCTGTCTACATAACATGCTATAAGTCTGTATCAAATGCTATCTAAGTCTACAGAATTGCTATCTAATTGCTGCCTAGTAGTACAACCACAACATAACAATTTCTATTACGTCTTTTTTGATATTTTATTCGGTTTACTTGTTGCTGCAATGCTGTGAGAGGAAAGTAAAATATGTTTACCCTTCTGGAAGTAAAATGGAATGTAACAATACAAAGTAAAAAAAAAAACTAATTGACCATGTCATTCACACGGACAATTTCTATGATTCCAGAAGTCTGTACCTCAGAGCAGAGTCTCCAACACCCAGCCTTCTGTCTGTGAAGAGTGACACGTCTGATGGATATAAAAATAGGATCCATCTTTTATCATGATAACTTTGAAAGGACTGTATGATTAAGAAAACATTGTAAATCTATACCTTCGATAGCTCAGCAGGGAGACCAATTAAATACCGTGCTGTATTTACCTTAAAATGAGTGAATAGCCCTTTAAATGACCATCACTGTACCAAAAATAGAAACATACCTTAAAAAATGATTTGGAGGCAGATGAAATAAAGTTCGGAGAGAGTTTAAGGTTTAACCATTATTTTAGTAGGTATAAAGTCAATTTACATGAAGAATGTGCTACATGGTTCAGATAATAGTATTTTCATCAATATATTTTAGAATAATCAATTGTTGATTCCAAAAGAACCCAAAGGTGAACTGAACTTCCGAACTGAACTCCGGACCTGAACTCCGGACCTGAACTCCCCTTCACAGTATTTGTTCCAGGCTAAATACTGCAGATCACGTCAGATTTGTTGATATAATGTTCATTGGCTGTAGATGTTTCATGTCCGCCATGTCAGATGACAAGACCAGTGTTGGCGCTCTTTCATTAGTGCAACGCCTAGATGATGAGGATGGCGTAGCGACGCAGAGTTCATCTTCCTTGGTTCAGTCATTGATGCCCATTGAAGCCTGGAGAGCGCCTATAGGCAGGCGTTGCCAGGCAACCTGTAGATAACTTTCCCTGCACTGTACTTTCGGCAGAGAAAGAACGCTCCCTGACTCGGTGAGCAGCTATCTCACTCGGCCAAGGTCATATGCATGTAGACTCCAACCATAATAGACACTTCATTATTGCACGTTTGTGGCTGGTGGCAGACAACATGGAGACTGAATAAGGAGTCAACAAGATATTAAATGGGACAGATGAAAACATATTTTGGCCATAAACCTGAATGACATGACATTTAGGATGATTAGGAACAACGCTGTATGAACAGGCAGTAGGTCAAGCGTAAAACGATGATCTGGAGCATAAGGTGACAATATGAATGATCCGGCCTGGGTCAAAGTTCAGGAGAATATGAGAATATGAGACATTGACCACTGGACATTAGTTTGTAAACAGATAAGACCCATTTTATCTATCAACGTCTATGGGAAAACCTCCTCTTAACTTCAGTAATGAACCTGGACCTCCTGATAAACAGTATGTCAATCCACCTGTACAATATACACACTATACCAGTGGTAACCAACCTTTTCAAGCCCAAGAGCCCATTTTATTCCCAATTGTAAGCCAAGATCTACCACTAAAACATGTTAGAAAAAAGTTTAAAAACACTTGTTTTTTTGCTATTTCTGACAGGCTCAATGCATGTGCACACATCCACACAAAGACTAAAGCTTAAATTAGAATAAATACTTATAGTAAGTTATATTATCAATGTCAAATAATATTAGGACAAATGTATTAGAAATAAAAAATATTAGGACAGAAATACAAATAAACTTCTTTGTTGAGTTTTTTTTAAATAAAACAAAATGCAAAGGACATGAATTGCTTTTACAGCACAATATTTTGTTTCTCATTTCAATGAATATTCACATTGGCAGATGTTCAAATGACATAGGCATAACATGACCATATATATTTGCACAGATATGGTGACATACTCTCAGGGTCAGCCCACCTTTAATGAGACTGCTGTGACTGCACTTTATCTGCAAGCGTTTTGAAATCTGGTTCATATTTAGTGATTGCCAGTCTGAGGGTGTCATTAAGATGTGAGTCAGTCATACAAGTTCATGATAGCGTCCCCGACACGTTGAATACTAAACTTATTTGTAAAGTTAGAACGCCAACTTTTAACCAAACGTGGGAGAAAACACTGTGCACGGCTGCACACACAAATAAAGAGTGCACTCGCGCACGCACATGACGGATTATTATCGATCAAAACAATCCTTAGCGTCGCTTACAAAAGCATGTGTTGCACAGCATGAATGATAAGTAATCACCGACCTGGCTGGATAAATATCAGTGGTCCAGATCCATTGTGTGACCTGCTTAACGAGCAACGGTAGGCAGCCGAGTAAGTTACCAGCTTAGTAAATTAATAGTCTACTGTAGCTGTGTGTTCTTGCTTAATGTAAGTCGCTCTGGATTAAGAGCGTCTGCTAAATGCCTAAATTGTAAATTGTAAATTGTGTGTCAGATGTTCTGTGTGAAGTAGACAAAGCCAAGGAGAATGTTACAATTTAATTCACAATCGAGCATCTTGCCCTGCATCGAATATCCCATGATAGAACAGCAGGATAAAAACGGATAGTCTGTCTATCATGCATGCATCCATGAGCTAAGCGTCAAGCCCTGTCTAGGAACCATGCACTTCCTTCAAAACTGTGGCTTTCTTGTTCCAATAGTTAGAATCTTCAACTCTCACTGTACACGTCATGTTTTGACAGCGGCACTAAACATTTTGACACATTGTCATAGTGATATTCATGCTGTGCAACACATGCTTTTAAGAGACGCTAAGGATTGTTTTGATCGATAATAATCCGTCGTGCGTGTGCGAGTGCACTCTTTATTTGTGCGTGGAGCCGTGCACAGTGTTTCTCCCACGTTTGGTTAAAAGTTGGCGTTCGAACTTTACAAATAGGTTTAGTATTCAACGTGTCGGGGACGCCATCATGCTGCGTTCACTCTGACGCTGTGCTGCCTGCGAGGGAACAACAGACACACAGGACACAGCACATGAGCACAGAGTGCTAAAAGGGGGCGGGCCGAGGGCGGTGCGGTGGAAGCAGGGGGAACAGATCTTCAAGCTAAAATGCATCGAGCCTCTACACGTTGTTAGCTTGTAGATCTGCTCTTTTTTGCGAACGACATTCTGCTGTGATGTCTGGCTGCCCGTCAGCCTGACACTTCGGGATCGACTTGAAAGGTACCGGTAGCTCGCAAACCCCTGGTTGGTTACCCCTGCACTATACAATATACACACTATAACACTGTACACTATAACACTATACAATATACACTATAACACTATACAATATAAGCTATAACACTATACAATATACACTATAACACTGTGCAAGTGGTGTTGTCTATTCCACACTCCACTCCTCTAAATACTCTTTATATCTAGATAACTAGACAGATATTTTCAGTTAACTTCCATGACAGTGAACTGTATCATTTGTACTGATAATCTCTTATTTAATCTGCATTTACAGACTTGCTGGCTGTAAACGCTCTCAGCTCTAATCCTTCCCATTTGAGAGAACTGGACCTCAGTAAAAACGACCTGCAGGACTCAGGACTAGTGGAGCTGCTCTGTGCTTCACTGAAGAGCCCACACTGTGGACTGGAAGTTCTAAAGTAAGATACATTTACCACTTTTATTATGATCACTTCTGTTTTATTTAGGGCCTGGACTAATTGCGATTAATTTAGATGAATTAACTACAGAACAATTAATCACGATTAACTACAGATAAATTAATCGCACCTTTTTTTTCACCGCGGAACGTTTCTCACTAGTACTGAAAACTGGAAATAATAAAATATCACCCCATTTTGTGTTGCCTAGAACTGGAGGTCTGACAAAAAACAGTAACAATATGAAGTAAGTACAGCTTTGTGATGTCACTGAGATGTACTTGTTAGTTGTTACCGTTACTACATTTTTTTCAGGCCTCCAGTTCTAGGCAAAACAGAATGGGGTGACTTTTTATTATTATTTCCACAACAGGTATATTAATGACAGTAAAAATGAGTGGTATCCTGTAGTCACTATTCATTGATTCACTGGGATACCAAAAAACATAAAAAAAAGGTTTCTCGCTGTTCTCAGGTTGAATATTGATATGCGATTAAAATGCGATTAATCTAGATTAATTAACTACAAAGCCTCTGATTAATTAGATTTTTTTTTTAATCGAGTCCCAGCTCTAGTAAAATTATACGCTTTTTGAGAAAAGGCATGCAGAAGCGCCGAATGTATGACCTGACTCAACGCACCCTCCAATACTCCCAACTGTACCCGTGTAGATTTAAAATAATGTTCCAAGGCAAACCCGTATTCTTCTCCTGACCCGAAGACGCCGACATTCCTTCCCGGTGTCCCGGTGAGATCTCCATATCACCCCGCCGGTGATAAACTTCATTTTCTCTCTCCATCTCGTCATGTAAGGCCCATCTATACTTTCCCCACATGAACTTGCCTAGTTGCATACAGATCGCTTATCAGTACTGTGGTCCCGAGACGTAAAAATGACTTTTTTTGTTGTATTAGTTTGTTATAAAACAGCGTGTTGCTGTCGAACGCCGGAGGCCGCCATCTTTGTTTATGCCGTAAATCGTCTTGCGGTGAAGTTAGTTCCTGTGCTGCGAACTGTCGTGAAATACTGCGACATCTGAGTACTGCGTTCTGAAAAGATCTATAGGCAAGTTGCAAAAACTCTGCCGAAGGGGATAAATACTATACTCGGGACCTTTCTTAGAGACCCCACATTTATTTAAATGGTTTTGGTTTCTATCCTCTCATTATTTATTTATCGACGATTGTCATTATTATTATTACTATTCGTTTTATGTTATTTTTGTTAAGAAAACCACCAGTAAACGTTGAAACTATTTGCTCCAGAGCTATCCCCTGATATATTCATTTTGCAGACTGAGTTCTGCTAGATGCTGAGCTCCGTGTGTGTGTGTGTGTGTGTGTGTGTGCGTGTGTGTGTGTGTGTGTGTGTGCGTGCGCGCGTTTGTGTGTGCGTGCGCGCGTGTGTCTCGTGCGCTGCTCTTCCCACCATCAGCCCAGCTCAATGTCTTCTATTCTTATGCATACTCATGGTCATAATGTCATTTTTATTTCTATAATCAAACTATGAAAGGTTTACATATATTTATACATGTTAATTAATATCAGGAGCCCGTTCCTAAAAACTAACCTTTTAAGGGCCTGGGTAAGGGTTGCACCTTTGAGGTGCTGTGGTACCAAGAGGTGCATGCACAAAGAAACCTGTTCAATGAGGTATAATGGTTATACATTTCGGACGAAAGCACAATAAAGACACTATACAAAAACTGTTACTTTATTGTGGACAAAACCATAAAGCACTATATATTAAACACTTGTTTTACAACAGGGTCCACTGAGTTCAATTCATCATAATGGGCTCTATGCAGCCAAAACTGTAACGTAATGTATAGGTATAGGCTATGTTATAATTTGTACCAGACTGAAGACTGATCTCTAGGGGCAAGGCATTCCATTATATGAAGGTTGGTATAGGAACATCCGAACATGTCAACCAGAATAACCTACATACGTTTCAATATGTCTCCACAGCGAGGCTGCAGCATACTATCCTACTGGTAGGCAGAAACATGTCAACCAGAATAACCCGTTCTGAGTGAAACGCCTCCCTATATGCACTGGCCCTAGACAAACCTGTTAGCCTAACTGTGAACAATTAACACCACACTGTGTGTGTGTGTGTGTGTGTGTGTGTGTGTGTGTGTGTGTGTGTGTTCACCCACAACACCAGAGGGAGTGCAACAAACCATGTACAACCCAGATTCGGCACGAACAGGGGACTAAATTATTTTCGCTCCTATGTCACCAAAATGTGGAACGCCCCACCAACAGTCATTAAGACATGTGAATCCCTTGACTCCTTCAAAACCGCTCTCAAAGGGCACCTACGGACGGCTGCAATTCGAAACTGGCCCCCGTAAAATCTGAATCCCCTCCCCCCACCACCCCCCCCCCTTTTCCCCCTCACTGTATACGTTTCTTTTCCCTTTTTGCTTCCTTTATGATGAATTCCTGTTCTGTTCTTTAACTATATAGAAAAGTGTCTATTTGTACGTAAAGTGTCTAAATGTTTTGATGAATTGAACATGGTGGACCCTGTTGTAAACAAGTGTATAATGCTTAATTGGGTCGTCCACTCACAGTTAACAGTCTTTGTATTGAGTTTGTACTGTAATTCTGCACTGTTAATAAATATTTCAATCAATGTGTGTGTGTGTGTGTGTGTGTGTGTGTGTGTGTGTGTGTGTGTGTGTGTGTGTGCGCGCGCGCACGGTGGGTGGGGTTTCGCATATAGGCCTATCGTCTGAGGCTGAGCACTTTAAATTTGGTTTAAAACACGGAACTCTGCAGTTGTCCATTTAGATTGTGGACAACTAGTTGGACACAGACAACTGACCACTCTAGAGTCGTCTGGACTCCATTTAGATTGGGGACACTTGGACACAGACAACTGACCACTCAGAGTCTGGACTCCATTTAGATTGGGGACACTTGGACACAGACAACTGACCACTATACCTGGACTCCATTTAGCCTCGTCTGGATGAAAGCCTACAGATTAATATCGGGTAAGTGTTTTTTATCACTTTGGAACTGTGCCGTTTTTACAGTGTTTATACAATGGCAGAAAGAATCCATCGATTTGTTTAGTTTTTTCACATGCCGTAGAATCATATTACACATTTCAGACGAAATCACAATAAATATAGTAAACTGCTACTTTATTGTGGACAAAACCATAAAGCACTATATATTAAACACTATATAAACACTTGTTTTGCAACAGGGTCCACCGTGTTCAATTCATCATAATGGGCTCTATGCAGCCTATATACCCTTGACTATATAGAACTAGAAGTGTCTATTTGTACGTCTCTAATTCTAAATGTTTTAATGAATTGAACATGGTGGACCCTCTTAATTGTAAACAAGTGCAATGCTTAATTGGGTCGTCCACTCACAGTTAACAGTCTTTGTATTGAGTTTGTGCTTGAAATGTAGGCTATACTGTAATTCTAAATAAAATAAAACACTTTCGTTCGTCAGAAGCCATTCATTCAACTGTCAACGTACGGTCGTGATTTTGTAGGAATACATTTCAGTTCTTTAAACCACACTATTTAATTTGATAATGTGATGGCGTAGTTTTTCATAGTTAGTATTATTTGTGTTGCGACGTTGACATGACGAAATGAGTTAGAAACGTCTTAAATCTCTTAAAAACGAGACTTCTCGAGTTGTTATCGGTGTTGCCATGTCCGCTTGTTATAAGTGGCTTTGGTCTTGTTTTTGTAAGTGGCTTAAAAATATTGACAGTATTGCAGGTTGTGTTTCTTTTGGGCTTGTTTCTAAAGTGTAGTTGCTTATTTGTTCCCTGATGTTGTTTAAACCTGTGATTCTGCTCAAACATTGTCATAAAGCCAAGGACCCCCGTGTATTTGTGCACACGGACCCCCATCTGAGAAAAGTTTTGTGCCAGTTTTTTATTTTTTATTTGTACAAAACAAAAGCTATTTTGGAAAACATCTGATCTGCAAGCTCACTGCGACACATTGTGAGCTTGTAGATCTGCTATTCTCAAGCAGCTGCCGATGTATAGTATATAAATATTAAGTATTGTAGACAGTACAGCTCATTTGTGGAGTGGCTTCTTTTCATAGACCTGATTGCTTATTGCTCTCACCCAATCTGGCAACACCGGTTGTTACGCTGCTGTGTGTAACAGCAGGAGGCGAGAGGAAGGTGTTGCCACATATTGTTTGAGAGAAATAATATTTTTTGTTTTATACAAATAAAAAATGAAAACACTGGCACAGAACATTCTTCAGAAGCTTGTGCACAAATACACGGGGGTCCTTCATGACAATGTTTGATCAGAATCACAGGTTTAAACAACATTAGGGAACAAGCCATAATGCAACCTACACAACTAAACTACCAATATTTTCAAGCAACTTTACCCGAAAAAGATAAGAAAAAAAAACACCCCTCCCCACTCCTCTCATTCCGACATTCTCTACCTCTGGCGAAACCGCCCCTAACCCCCCCCCCTCTCTGTCTCTCTCTCTCTCTCTCTCTCTCTCTCTCTCTCTCTCTCTCTCTCTCTCTCTCTCTCTCTCTCTCTCTCTCTCTCTCTCTCTCTCTCTCTCTTTTGGAATTTTGGCCAAAATGGCCGGGAATAGGCTAAGAATAGAGCAAAAACACACCCGTGTGAACAGAGTGGTGCAACTCCCCTCTCCCAGCTTTTTGTAAACAGAGCATAATTATGTCACATTGCATGATCCTTATATATGTTATGGTAGGCCTATAATATGAAGCTGCATGTTATGGTAGACCTATAATATTAATATTTTTTTAAACAAATAGCATTTTTTGCACTTGACCTGTTAACTGTTAAGGAACATCTTCTTGTGACAACAATATAAGTTGGAAAGCGGCTGTGTGTGCGTGCGCCGTGCGGGCGTGTCCGCACATTGTGTAAATACAGCAAACATTGACTGTTGTCTGGTGTATTGTGACTATGTGATCTTGACAGGTTTAATACAGAGCAGAGATGAGTCTCCGTGAGGAGAGAGAGGAGGAGGGAGCTGACAAACATCTCCTCCACAGAGCAGAGATGAGACGCCGTGAGGAGAGAGAGGAGGAGGGAGCTGACAAACATCTCGTCCACAGAGCAGAGATGAGTCTCCGTGAGGAGAGAGAGGAGGAGGGAGCTGACAAACATCTCGTCCACAGAGCAGAGATGAGTCTCCGTGAGGAGAGAGAGGAGGAGGGAGCTGACAAACATCTCGTCCACAGACCAGAGATGAGTCTCCGTGAGGAGAGACAGGAGGAGGGAGCTGACAAACATCTCGTCCACAGAGCAGAGATGAGTCTCCGTGAGGAGAGAGAGGAGGAGGGAGCTGACAAACATCTCGTCCACAGAGCAGAGATGAGTCTCCGTGAGGAGAGAGAGGAGGAGGGAGCTGACAAACATCTCCTCCACAGAGCAGAGATGAGTCTCCGTGAGGAGAGAGAGGAGGAGGGAGCTGACAAACATCTCGTCCACAGACCAGTGTCTCCAACAACCAGCTACATGTCTATGAAGAGTGACTCGTCTATACCTCTACCTCCTGACTTCAGTAATGAACCTGGACCTCCTGATGCTAAGTATGTGAATGCACCTATAAATACACTATAATATGTGTACAGTATTTGTGTACATTATGCAACATATATGTGTAAAATATAACCTGTTATTGTACTGTATATTTAGTAAGATTGTATGGTTTCTATTATTTTATTGATATTTTATTTTATTTACTTGTCATGCAATGGCAAGAGACGAAACAAAAAACTTGTTAGAAAGCCTTTAACTAACTTTTTCATTCACACAAACATTTATGTTATTCCAGACGTCTGTACCACAGAGCAGAGTCTCCAACTCCCAGCCTTCTGTCTGTGAAGAGTGACTGGTCTAAAGGACCTCCTCCTAACTTCAATGAACCTGGACCTCCAGATACACAGTATGTCAATCCTAACTGTACAATGTACACTAAGAGTATACAATATTATACACTAACACACTGTTACGTGTGGAATTTATCATTTGAACATACAGTCTGTTGTGCCAGAAAAGTGTGTGTGTGTGTGTGTCTGTCTGTAATTGTAAATTGTAATTGTCTGTCTGTCTGTGACAACTCAGTGTGCCAGTTTTTTTTATCAATATAATTTTGTAGCCCAAGCCAAAGCATGACTTTGCCTAGGGCCTATATATATTCTTTATATTTGTATATGATTTAGAATGATTTAGCCTTTTGTGTGAACACGTGCCTTGCCTAGCCGAATAGGACTGTATTTTAACATGAATCATAATAAGGTTGGAACTTGAGAGCCAAATATTTTCTGAGGAGGTTCTGCTTGTTGTAAAAAGGTTGATTTAACCATATTTCTGTTGTCCTTTTCTTAATTTCATAAGCTCAACATTCTTGTCTGGTTATCAATGGTAAAATGTGTTTCATCTAATTAAATAGAGTTTAGCTTAAAAGTAACTGAAAGTAACCCCGTTACTCTAAATTCTGGTACTCGGATTACGTTACTGACTACAACTTTTTGCAAGTAACTTGTAACTGTAGGAGATTACTTTTTAAAAGTAACCTTCCCAACCCTGTGCGTGTGTGCGTGTAACTGAAGTCAGTTTTGACGACTGAGAACTTACAGATATGTATTGAATTCATTGAATTCACATAATGATAAACATTTCTATGATTCCAGAAGTGTTCACCACAGAGCAGAGTCTCCAACAGACAGCGGTGTGTCTACCATGAGTGACTGGTCCAAAGGACCTCCTCCTAACTTCAATGAACCTGGACCTCCAGATACACAGTATGTCAATCCTCCTGTACAATATATACACTATAACGCTGTACAATATATACACTATAACACTGTACAATATACACACTATAACACTATACAATATACACTACAACACTATACAATATACACTATAACACTATACAATATACACTATAACACACTACAACTAGCCTAGGGATAGAAAAACCGTTTAGCTGACATTATCTGGTTAATTATTAGCCACATATCCAACCCAAAATATAATAATGAATCAATCAATCAATGATGGATTTTGGGATCTACATAGGAACCAGGTGGCTCCAATGTGGATGTAAATATGTAATCATGTCCACAGAGAGAGGCATGGTGAGACTGAGCAGAACCCTGGACTGAAGACACCCAGTCAAACCACACCTGGACTGAAGACACCCAGTCAAACCACACCTGGACTGAAGACAACCAGTCAAACCACACCTGGACAAAGTAAGAATCTGCACTCATTGAAAATTCATAGTCAGACTAAATGTGACCACATTTGACTGGGGCCCATTGGAGTTTTTGTAATTTCCATGTCATGAAAGCAGGGAATCATAGCTTCAAGTTGACATATTGGTTGTTCAGTTTGACCCACCAGTTTTGGAGATATGGCTTATAGACTAATGTCTTGCAGAGAAACAGCGAGTTGAGAAAACAGGCTTGAAAGGTTCACTCATGTGGTCTCTACCATTACACCTAGCTACACGTTTAAGCATTTATTTCATATTTACATGTCTTCTGTGGTCTCTAACATTACACCTATAGCTACATGTTTAAGCATTTATTTCATAAGTGCATGTCTTCTGTGGACTAACATTACACCTAGCTACATGTTTAAGCATTTATTTCATATTTACATGTCTTCTGTGGTCTCTAACATTACACCTAGCTACATGTTTAAGCATTAATTTCATATTTACATGTCTTCTGTGGACACTAACATTACACCTAGCTACATGTTTAAGCATTTATTTCATATTTACATGTATTCTGTGGACTCTAACATTACACCTATATAGCTACATGTTTAAGCATTTATTTCATATTTACATGTCGATTTCAGCTCTGACACTTATTTCAAACATGCTCTAGTGAAGAGTCTGCCTGTGCTAATAACTAATTTTGGATTAAACAAAAATATTAGTTTTTCTCCTCTGGTGAAAAGCTGGAGGCTACTCGATGGCAGGCTCTCAGTCAAATCTGGTCACAAATGGTCAAATGATCGGTCTGTATCAATTATATCTAAGTGCAAATAATGAAGCTAAACATCTGTCAACTCAACAACTGGACAAAAACAGCTGATCTTGTGTTGTTATCTTTGGCAAAATGTTTCTTATCAAAAAGCATATTATCTGGGGGTAATTAATTAGTAATGTGTACTGTAAACATGTAACGTTAATGTTTTAAACATAAATGTTCTTCTCATTTCAGATGTCCGTCTGCAGGTTGATTTGAACGAGTATAAGGTCAGTTTGAAGGTCAGTTTGGACAGTCTTGATGGAGTGAAAAACCACATGACGGAAGAGTCTGGAGACTCCGTCACCAGCACCTACTCAGAGCTCTACATCTCAGCGGGACAGAGTGAAGGGGTTAATAGCCAACATGAGGTGATACAGCTTGAGAGAACTTCCAACATGAAGACCTTCCATGACGATGCAATCGACTGCTGTAAAGTCTTTAAGATCATCCTCCCTGGCAGAGATGAACCCAGCCAAACAGTTCTGACCAATGGCATCGCTGGCATCGGAAAAACATTCTCTGCGCGCAAGTTTGCTCTGGACTGGGCAAGAGGTTTGGAGAATCAAGATATAGATCTCCTGGTTCCCTTTTCATTCCGGGAGCTGAACTTGGTCAGAGATAAGCAGTACAGTCTTCTGAACCTGATCCATGATTTCCATCCAACGTTAAAGAAGGTCACAGCAGAGCAGCTCGCTGCCTGGAAAGTTTGCTTCATCCTCGATGGCCTCGATGAAACCAGGTCTCCGTTGCACTTCGACACAAATGAAATCATCTCTGATGTCACAGTGACATCATCGGTGGATGCTCTGTTGACAAACCTCATCAAGAGGGATCTGCTCCCCAAGGCCCTCCTCTGGATAACCACCAGACCCGCAGCAGCCAATCGGATCCCTCCTGCATGTGTTGACATGGTGACAGAAGTGCGAGGGTTCACAGACCCCCAGAAGGAGAAGTACTTCAGGAAGAGATTCAGTGAAGAGAAGCTGGCCGACAGAGTCCTCTCACACTTGAAGACATGGAGGAGCCTCCACATCATGTGTTACATCCCACTCTTTTGTTGGATCATTGCTACCGTTCTGCTGGACATGTTGAGGACACACACCACGATAGGACAGCTGCCCAAGACCCTGACTGAGATGTGCTGCCACTTCCTGTTGGTTCAGACAAACACGAAGAAGCAGAAGTATGACGGGACTCATGATGTGAACAAGAAAGACAAAGAAAAGGGGACTCAACAGCAGCTTACTAAGACTGACAGGGATGTTCTTCTGAAGCTGGGCAAGCTGGCGTTTCAACACCTGAAGAAAAGTAGCATCGTGTTCGACCAAGAAGACCTGGAAGAGTGTGGTCTTGATGTGAAAGACGCCGCGCTGTACTCAGGAGTGTGCACACAGATCTTCAAAACAGAGAGTGTGCTGTTCCAGAAAACGGTCTACAGCTTTGTTCATCTGGTCATCCAGGAGTTTCTGGCTGCAGTCTACCTGTTCCACTGTTTCACACAGGAGAACATGGAGGTCCTGAAGACATTCCTGGGAGATAAATACAACAGTAACAGCTCCCTCTCAGACTTCCTGGAAGCTGCTATCAAAAAATCCCTGGAGAGTAAAAATGGCCACCTGGACCTCTTAGTCCGCTTCCTTCATGGCCTCTCACTGCAGTCCAACCAGAGTCTGTTAGGAGACCTGCTGGGTCACACAGAGAACAGTCCAGAGGAGATCCAGAAAGCCATCCAGAACCTGAAGAACAAGTTACGTGATGAAGATGTCTCTCCTGACAGATGTATCAACATCTTCCACTGTCTGATGGAGATGAACGACCACTCATTACATCAGGAGATCCAACAGTTCCTGAAGTCAGAGAACAGAACAGAGAAACTGTCTGAGACCCAGTGTTCAGCTCTGGCCGTCATGCTGCAGATGTCAGAGGAGGTTCTGGAGGAGTTGGACCTGGACAAATACAACGCATCAGAGGAGGGGCGAAGGAGACTGGTCCCAGCTGTGAGGAACTGCAGAAAGGCTCGGTTAGTAGTCAACAAATTGACTTGACTGCCAATCACGTCATGTTACGTCGCATCGAATCCATGGCTTGACTGCCAAGCACGCAGTATTGTGTCCTATGGTCTTTTCAGTGGATTAGTATAGATGGCGCTCTTCATCAACGTACTGTATGAATGATGCTAGGTTGCTAGGCAACAGATAAAACCAGAAATGAACCAGAAGTGAAAGTCTGCCTCCCGTCCGCCTCAATTTAAACAGAAATGTGCTTTGGATAAAAGTGATACATAAATGCACCATTTACAACGACGCAGCATTTTATACAGCCGGTTCCATGTTTTCCCGATCTCAACCCTGTCTGCATGCACAGGACTGCTTCAATGTCAACCCTGTCTGCATGCACAGGACTGCTTCAATGTCAACCCTGTCTGCATGCACAGGACTGCTTCAATGTCAACCCTGTCTGCATGCACAGGACTGCTTCAATGTCAACCCTGTCTGCATGCACAGGACTGCTTCAATGTCAACCCTGTCTGCATGCACAGGACTGCTTCGATGTCAACCCTGTCTGCATGCACAGGACTGCTTCAATGTCCTCACAGTAAAAGCATGCAGCTTTCACAAGTTGGCCTATATGCCTATAAGCCCATAGCCTCTATGGCTATGGGCTGCGGCAATCATTTAGAAAAACAAAAAGCAAAGAAAAAAAAGGAAAATAACTAAAATAGTAATTTTTTTGGAACCATGAACTTTAGTTCAAAATATTGGGGGCGGGGGGAATTATTCCATTACTATTCCAGGGGTTCTCAACCCGTGGGTCGCCAAATTATTTTCCAAAACATAATTTGCAATTCAGTTTGTATTGGGGGGGGGGGGGGGGGGTCGCGAGACATGGCCAAAGCATCCCTGGGGGTCCCCGGCCAAAAAGGTTGAGAACCCCATGTCTATTCCACAATACTGTTTATGTCTGGATAACTAGATAGGAGATGTTTTAGTTAACTTCCATGACAGTGAACTAGGTATCATTTGTTTTGATCATCTCTTATTTAATCTGCATTTACAGACTTGCTGGCTGTCATCTCAGTAAGACAGGTGTTGAAGCTGTGTCTTCAGCTCTCAGCTCTAATCCTTCCCATTTGAGAGAACTGGACCTCAGTGAAAACGACCTGCAGTACTCAGGACTAGTGGATCTGCTCTGTGCTTCACTGAAGAGCCCACACTGTAGACTGGAAGTTCTAAAGTAAGATACATTTACCACTTTTATTTTGATCACTTCTGTTTTATTATGCAAATCCTAGTTACGTTGCAGCGCACTATGGGAAGGTAATTGCGGGAGTTGACTCCACATGTAGTAACGGATGGGTTATTAGTTATTTTTGCATCTGCCGCTTTAGATGACCTGAGATGACTTGATTGATTGGCATGAAAAAGGGCATGTCAGCTCAAACACACAATGCAATACTTGTTGTTGCTTACAATCATCAGTAGCAAAGTGAAATACCAACAAAAATAAAACCCTACCATTTCCATTTCCCCCCTCTATTTCTAACTAAAGACAGTTATTTAATGAAAGTCAAGATTATAACGTAAACGTCCTGTATTGGTAGCCTATATTAGCCCAATTCCTGTGTGTGTTGCGTGCCGAGAGAGAGAGAGAGAGAGAGACTCCGCACGTCACAGCCTAATTACTAAAGGATTGTGACTGTGGGTCAGACATACAGTCTGACATACAATAGGCTACACGTGTGCACAGTTAATAAACAATGACCTATATGTCCAGAGTTCTTAAATTAACATAGTTGGATTTTAACAGAAAGACAATGCCATAAATCAGTCAAAGTACAGACTCAACAGTAGCACACAGCATGCAAGGCAGCGATGCATGCATGCAAACATGTTCTGCAATGGTGGAAGACGCAATAGTTATAATGATATTAATAATAGCATTAGCAGCTGTTATTTACGCATGTACCAATCATGTGCACACACACACACGCATGTTTTACCTGCAATGGTGGACAGACGCACACACTGTGCAGACACGTTTATAATGATATTAATAATAGCATAAGCAGCTGTTTACCAATCCTGTGCACACACGCATGTTGTAGTTAACAAATATATTGTTGTAGATTGTGAGAAAGGGATGTCAGAAAGCCAAGCGTTGTCAGTTTACTCTAACGTCCTGTCTCGCCGCCGTATAGCCTGCATGGCTATTCCTGTGTGTATGTGACTGTGTAGGTGTATGTGAGTGCAACTGAAGTGGAGATTCTTTGTCCCAGGTATGAGGAAAACTCATTTTGAGAAAACGGCCTTTAAAGATTTGTATTGTAAAATTCCAAAACGTTTTATTTGAAGCCACTCATTTGAGACAAAATATCTCATCCAAACCTTGGCAACAACATATAATGCCATATATCAATAGAAAGGTCTGGACCTCGAGCTGACTGTGGTTGGATCCAAATATGGTCACTTCCTTTGTACCAACAACCAATCATGAAAATAGAGAGGGTGGATTTTCACCCAGCAAAACAAGCTGCCATTGGCTAAAATAAACTACTAAAATAAACATCTAAATCTGTATTTTGAACGTTTCTTTTGCTTTAGTTTGAAAAAAAAACATGTTTAGGAAGCAAAATAGCACAAAATTGAAAAATCATGATTTCACTTGCCATGTCTCGCCTTAAATGCTTGTTCCAACCCGTCACTTATGTTCTTAGTTGGCCGCTAAAAAAAATAACATCTGAGAGGTTATGATCTTCTTTTTCATAATATTGGGGGAAATCAAACTGACATTCAGTCTTCATAGTCTTTGATATATAAATTGGTATCTTCCTGTCATTCTGTGCTGTCATGGTGTTGTCTATTCCACACTCTGCTGCTCTAAATACTAGATAACTAGATTTGTTCCAGTTAACTTCCATGACAGTGAACTATAGGTATCATTCATTTTGTATTGATAATCTCTTATTTAATCTGCATGTACAGACTTGTTGGCTGTAAACTCAGTAAGACAGGTGTTGAAGCTGTGTCTTCAGCTCTCAGCTCTAATCCTTCCCATTTGAGAGAACTGGACCTCAGTAAAAACGACCTGCAGGACTCAGGACTAGTGGAGCCGCTCTGTGCTTCACTGAAGAGCCCACACTGTGGACTGGAAGTTCTAAAGTAAGATACATTTACCACTTTTATTTTGATCACTTCTGTTTTATTATGTACTGTATTATGTGAATATAATAGGAATGCTGTGGTGAGAATGTACGTATTAATAAGCTTGATGGTGAGACATGGTAGGTGAATAGGGAAAAAAAAGTTAACTAATAGCTATCACAATGAAACTTCTCCAGTTGATTAATTATATTAAGACTAAGATTTTTTTGTATTACTGAAATGATATGTTTAAATATGCAAATTAGGCATTATATGCGCTGATTTGCATACATTCCGGGACGATAAATCTGAAGATCGGATAAAGCCAGGTTAAAAAGTATGGTTTCATTTTCTTCTTTGTCTTTTGTTGACATATTAGAGACAAAGACAATTAGGGGATTTTCGATATCTCTAATTATCACTTCATAAATCAGAAAATAGTGTCAACAGGCATAAAATAAATAAAAATTGCCATGTTTTAGGAATAAAATGTGATGTAAATCAGGCTGTGAATGAGAAATCAACGAACCCTTCTTTAAGTTCCTGCAGAATATAGTTATGAATAAGACTGTAAAGTTGTGTGCATGTGACTGTGTAGGTGTATGTGAGTGCAACTGAAGTGGAGATTCTTTGTCCCAGGTATGAGGAAAACTCATTTTGAGAAAACGGCCTTTAAAGATTTGTATTGTAAAATTCCAAAACGTTTTATTTGAAGGCACTATTATCACAAAACGAGCTGTCATTGGCTAAAATAAACAACTAAAATAAACATCTAAATCTGTAGTTTGACTGTTTATTTTGCTTTAGTTTGAAAGAAAACATGTTTAGGAAGCAAAAATTGAAAAATCATGATTTCACTTGCCATGTCTCGCCTTAAATGCTTGTTCCAACCCGTCACTTATGTTCTTAGTTGGCCGCTAAAAAAAATAACATCTGAGAGGTTATGATCTTCTTTTTCATAATATTGGGGGAAATCAAACTAACATTCAGTCTTCATAGTCTTTGATATCTAAATTGTTATCTTCCTGTTATTCTGTGCTGTCATGGTGTTGTCTATTCCACACTCTAAATACTAGATAACTAGATTTGTTCCAGTTCACTTCCATGACAGTGAACTATAGGTATCATTCATTTTGTATTGATAATCTCTTATTTAATCTGCATTTACAGACTTGTTGGCTGTGAGCTCAGTAAGACAGGTGTTGAAGCTGTGTGTTCAGCTCTCAGCTCTAATCCTTCCCATTTGAGAGAATTGGACCTCAGTAAAAACGACCTGCAGGACTCAGGACTAGTGGAGCTGCTCTGTGCTTCACTGAAGAGCCCACACTGTAGACTGGAAGTTCTAAAGTAAGATACATTTACCACTTTTATTATGATCACTTCTGTTTTATTATGTACTGTATTATGTGAATATAATATGAATGCTGAATGTATTCATAAGCTTGATGGTGAGACATGGTAGGTGAATAGGGGAAAAAAGTTAACTAATAGCTATCACAATGAAACTTCTCCAGTTGATTAATTATATTAAGACTAACATTTTTTGTATTACAAGTTTTCTGAAATGATATGTTTAAATATGCAAATTAGGCATTATATGTGCTAATTTGCATACATTCCGGGACGATAAATCTGAAGATCAGATAAAGCCAGGTTCAAAAGTATGGTTTCATTTTGTTGACATATTAGAGACAAAGACAATTATCACTGTTTTATTATGTACTGTATTATGTTAATATAATATGAATGCTGTGGTGAGAATGTATTAATAAGCTTGATATCATGGTAACCCAAGCCTATGTGCCTGAGTAGACGTTAAAATGACCCCAAACATGTTTCAAAGTGTAAAATCTCTTTAAGGCGAAGGTATTGGCTACTTCATCATATAACAGAGTTTCTCACAACGCGTTGAGGAGTTTGTAGATCTGCTATTTTTGTCTTGCGACCCGTTGTAGCTATCAAGTAGTTATCAAGTTTCTTAACCCATTCTGACCTGAGATCAGATTCTAAAAATGTCTTCTACATCCTGACAGTTTTCATTCTGACCTGAGATCAGATTCTAAAAATGTCTTCTGCATCCTGACAGTTTTCATTCTGACCTGAGATCAGATTCTAAAAATGTCTTCTATGTCAGTCGCTCTTCGATAAAAAAAAAATAGCAGACCTACAAGCTCGTAGGGCGCTACTCGGTGGCGCGCTATGAGCTTGTAGGTCTGTTATTTTTCAATAGCTAAAGCATGACACGATGCTAACACCAAAATGGGTTCCCGCCCAAAATGGGTTAATAATATGTCCACGACAAATCCGATATTTTATAATTATAAAAAAACGGCGAATTAAACATTTATTAATGAATTCATTCATTTATTTATGTATATTTTAATCTGGTGTTTCAGACTGGCTCACTGCTGCCTGTCGGAGAGATGCTGTGAAGCTCTGGCCTCAGCTGTAAACTCTAATCCCTCCCTAAGAGAGTTGGACCTGAGCCTCAACGTGGTGAATGATTCAGTTCTGGAGAACTGCAAGTGAGTAGACTTGGGCTGTGTCCATGTTGGACAGTGAGTAGACTTGGGCTGTGTCCATGTTGGACAGTGAGTAGACTTGGGCTGTGTCCATGTTGGACAGTGAGTAGACTTGGGCTGTGTCCATGTTGGACAGTGAGTAGACTTGGGCTGTGTCCATGTTGGACAGTGAGTAGACTTGGGCTGTGTCCATGTTGGACAGTGAGTAGACTTGGGCTGTGTCCATGTTGGACAGTGAGTAGACTTGGGCTGTGTCCATGTTGGACAGTGAGTAGACTTGGGCTGTGTCCATGTTGGACAGTGAGTAGACTTGGGCTGTGTCCATGTTGGACAGTGCAGTGTTTCCCTTAACAGTGTATCTCTGACACAAAGGGCCCTATCTTGCGTCAGGGGCACTTTCTCCGTAATTTGGGGATTTAGCATTGTGTAAGAGGCGTTCCCCCATTAAATTAGCTATCTTATGCCACAGTCTAAATCCTTAAAACACCTCCGCTACCCGTTAAATTATGCATAGGTGTGGTTTGGGCGTTACGCAACTTAAACCAATCAGTGTGCCAGGTACCATAATCCATTATACCTGGAGTGAACCTTATGGAAGAGCAACGCGTGCTGCCTTGGAATACATTTAAATTAGATACAGAGGGTTGTTGTGTGTGTTCACATTACGGGTGGTTTGAAGAGACGATTTCCGTTGTCCTAAACCTGTGTGCATGAGATAGCAAATATAGGGAAAGCGCATCAACACGCGTACAGACACACCTCCAGCCGCAAACATGTATAGTGGGTTGTGTGGCCGCAAGATAACGTTTACGCATAGTGGAAGCTCCTAAATGAGTAATTCACGTAAAGTGTGTAATGCTTGCGGGTAAGGCATGGGATACGATACAGCCCAAAGTCACAAATCATGAGAAGAACAACAACACAATGCAGTGCCTCAAAGGTATAAAAGGACAGTGGAGTGCTATAGGGGTTAAGGTGGAGTCTGAGGAGGTGATGAGATCCAAACTGGGCAGCAGTGACTATGTCTGGATGAGCTGCAGGGCCAAGATAATGACAGGAGAAACACTGTAGTGTCAGCTAGTGGAGACGTTGTGTTAGACAGTCAGACATTGATGCATTGTTGTTCTACTTCCTACAGAGTGAAACACTGTAGTGTCAGCTAGTGGAGACGTTGTGTTAGACAGTCAGATATTGATGCATTGTTGTTCTACTTCCTACAGAGTGAAACATGGAGGAGAAGATTGGCTTACTAATCCTCAACTGAGTCAACTGATTACAAAACGTGAGTATCTGTGTCTACATTAACATTTTATACACTGTTGTATACTTGGTTGATGTTGTCCTGAAAACTCTTGTGCTCTCTACTCTCTACTCTTGGCCTGGTCCTTAACAAATTTTGGGGGGGAAATAGTTTGTTACCGCGTGTTAGACGACACATACACAGAGAGACAGACAGGTACACAGTAACACAGACAGGTACACAGAGAGACAGACAGGTACACAGAGAGACAGACAGGTACACAGTAACACAGACAGGTACACAGAGATACAGACAGGTACACACAGAGATAGACAGGTACACAGTAACACAGACGGGTACACAGAGATACAGACAGGTACACACAGAGACAGACAGGTACACATAGAGACAGACAGGTACACAGTAACACAGAGAGACAGACAGGTACACACAGAGACAGACAGGTACACAGTAACACAGACAGGTACACACAGAGACAGACAGGTACACACAGAGACAGACAGGTACACAGAGAGACAGACAGGTACACAGAGAGACAGACAGGCACACAGAGAGACAGACAGGTACACACAGACAGACAGGTACACAGAGAGACAGACAGGTACACAGAGAGACAGACACATAGAGACAGACAGGTACAAAGTAACACAGAGAGACAGACAGGTACACATAGAGACAGACAGGTACTCAGAGAGACAGACAGGTAGACAGAGAGACAGACAGTTACACAGAGAGACAGACACATAGAGACAGACAGGTACACAGAGAGACAGACAGGTACACAGAGAGACAGACAGGTACACAGAGAGACAGACGGGTACACAGTAACACAGAGAGACAGACAGGTACACCGAAAGACAGACACATAGAGACAGACAGATTATTGTGGGGGGTCCCCAGATGGCCAAATTGGCCAAAAATGTCAAATAGTGTAAGAAAGTGGAAAGTATTGTGAAAATAGCAGATCTACAAGTTCACAATGCCTCAAACTAAATGGAATGCCTACAATTCCAAGTGCTTGTCAATGTTGATTATTTTGGGGGGGTCCTCCGTTCAAACTGGACGTATATGATTATTTTGGGGGGTCTCCAGTTCAAATATGATTATTTTGGGGGGTCTCCAGTTCAAATATGATTATTTTTGGGGTCCTCAGTTCAAATATGATTATTTTGGGGGGTCTCCAGTTCAAATATGATTATTTTTTGGGTCCTCAGTTCAAATATGATTATTTTTGGGGTCCCCAGTTCAAATAAAATCACACTGTAGAATGTCTCTGCCCAGGGGTGCAGAGACATTCTGCCCCCTGGTGGTTGGACTCTGACAGTGACGATCTTCTTTATTACATTTGAATTGTATTGAGTCTTAATTTAGTCGACATAGGGCCATTTGCACCAAGAAAGATTAAGCCTTAATCTCGTTTAAATCAAGGTTTATCTATTAATCCAGTTGCAGCAAACTTTAAACCTAGTTTTCACTAATCCGGTTTAGTTTTAAACCATCCTTTTAATCTTGGTTTTGTTTTTTTAATCTTGGTTTTAATTTTCACAGTAAACCTGGATTAATGTCAATCCTGTTGCACCACTACTTTAAACTTTGATTTAAGTATCAATAAGGGATTAATTCTAAACCAGCAGGAGAGGAGGTTTAATTGAAAACAACATGGCAGCATATATACCTCTACATGTTTGTTGTTGTTTGGGAAACTATCGGAGGAAGTGGTGGTGTGTGTGATCGACGGAACAGATCTATAAACCTACCACGCACCACGGAGTGACCATACGTCTGTTGTTTTTTTTAGCGAGCGAGACGACTTTTATTATTATATATATTTTTGCTGCAGACACTATAATTTAAACATTCTCAAATATGAATGAAATAGTAATGCTAATGATGCTCACGACTGCTGCTGTTTATTTACAGCGCAAAACCAAGATGGCGGACACACAACAAAGTTTAATCCATGAATTAATCACAGTTTAAAGTTTTAATCACAGTTTAATGGATTTTAATCACAGGTTAAGGATTTAATCACAGATCTGTTGAGCAATGCTTAAAATTAAGTGGTGCAACACAACTCGAATTAAAATTAATCCTTGATCAACAAATCCCTGATTAACACTAAACTAAACTTTATTTAATCTTTCTTGGT
Source organism: Protomyctophum bolini (assembly GCF_963924005.1). Lineage (NCBI taxonomy): Eukaryota > Metazoa > Chordata > Actinopteri > Myctophiformes > Myctophidae > Protomyctophum > Protomyctophum bolini. The sequence continues at coordinate 41,896,595 of NC_137878.1, read as the reverse complement.
GCAAACGGCCCTAAGACTAAATAATGTACAAATGACTGAAATAGGACTAAATTTGTTGCCAAAATTAATACTGCAGTGAGTTTGTAGTGTGTGTGTGTGTGTGTGTGTGTGTGTGTGTGTGTGTGTGTGTGTGTGTGTGTGCGTGTGCGTGTGCATGTGCGTCTGCGTGTGCATGTGCATGTCAGTGAATGATGTATTTAATGTTTACTGTGTTGTTTTCTCATCAGATTTCCAGCGTCTCACACTGGACTCAAACACAGCACACTGTGACCTCTCTCTGTCTGAGGACAACAGGAAGGTCACACGGGGGTCACAGAGGTCAGGGGGTCAGCGTCCTCCTGATCACCCAGACAGGTTTGATGGCTATAAACAAGTTCTGAGTTCACAGAGTGTGACTGGACGCTGTTCCTGGGAGGTAAAGTGCAGTGGAGCGGTTGGTATAGCAGTGGCTGACGGAACAATCAGCAGGAAAGGAGGTGGTCGTGACTGTGTGTTTGGATGCAATGATAAGTCCTGGAGTCTGCACTGTGATGGTGTTCATGGTTCCAGTTACTGTGTCTACCACAACGGACATGTGACTTACCTCCCCGTCGGACCCTCTGAAGGCTCCAACAGTACAACAGTATCAGTGTATGTGGACCGTCCCGCTGGGACTCTGTCCTTCTACACAGTGTGCTCTGACTCACTGAGACACCTGTACACCTTCCAGACCAGGTCCACTGGACCTCTCTATGCTGGGTTTGGGTTTTACTCCTCCTCCTTCTCAGTGCGTCTGTGTGAGCAGTAAGTATAATGGACACACATTTAATTGTAGTCCTATTTTAGTCATTTGTACATTATTTAGTCTTAGTCTATTCTTAGTCTACTAAATTAAGACTCAATACAATTAAAATGTAATAAAGAAGATCGTCACTGTTGGGTGAAGTGTTAGAGTCCAACCACCAGGGGGCAGAATGTCTTAAATTCTCCACAGTGTGATTTAATTTCAACTGAGGACCCCCAAAATAATCATATTTGAACTGAGGACCCCCAAAATAATCATATTTGAATGTATGCTATCATACGCACTTACTTTAACCCATTTTGGGCGGGAACCCATTTTGGTGTTAGCATCATGTCGTGCTTTAGCTATTGAAAAATAGCAGACCTACAAGTTCATAGCGCACCACCGAGTGGCGCGCTACGAGCTTGTAGGTCTGCTATTTTTGAAAGAGCGAAGAGCAACTGACATAGAAGACATTTTTAGAATCTGATCTCAGGTCAGAATGGAAAACTGTCAGGATATAGAAGATATTTTTAGAATCTGATCTCGGGTCAGAATGGAAAACTGTCAGGATATAGAAGACATTTTTAGAATCTGATCTCAGGTCAGAATGGGTTAATAACAACGCTATCGGATGTACAGAGCACGAGCTGGAACAACATATTATTTTCAGATGGGGGTCGGCGGCCAATTACATATAATTGTTGGGGTCCTTGACATGAAATATTGAGCACCACTGATACAGAAACATAATTTATAGGTATTTCAGAAAACTGTCAGAATTTAGAAGACATTTTATACATTTCGACGTCAGGCCTAAATGGGTTAATCTTTTTTACAAGATACAGATAAGTTACAAGAGAATGGAGCTTTCCGGGCCATTTGAATCATTATAATTCATCCTCCAATGTTAATCTACAGATTAATGAGAACCTTTGTGAACCTGTACATATTTATTAATGAATTGAATTGAGGAACCCCAAAATAATCATATTTGAACTGGGGACCCCCAAAATAGTCATATTTGAATTGAGGACCCCCAAAGTAATCATAATATGACCCCCCCCCCCCCCCCCCCCACACACACACACACACACAGACACGCATTATGTCACTCAAAGTTAACATTGGAATCTATAATTGTATTGATTGTGTGTGTGTGTGTGTGTGTGTGTGTGTGTGTGTGTGTGTGTGTGTGTGTGTGTGTGTGTGTGTGTGTGTGTCTAGACCCTCTGGACTCCATCATTCCAACATGGACATAGTGAGGACAGAACCTTCTAGACTCCATCATTCCAACATGGACATAGTGAGTACAGAACCCTCTAGACTCCATCATTCCAACATGGACACAGTGAGTACAGAACCCTCTAGACTCCATCATTCCAACATGGACACAGTGAGGACAGAACCCTCTAGACTCCATCATTCCAACATGGACACAGTGAGGACAGAACCCTCTAGACTCCATCATTCCAACATGGACACAGTGAGGACAGAACCCTCTAGACTCCATCATTCCAACATGGACATAGTGAGGACAGAACCCTCTAGACTCCATCATTCCAACATGGACACAGTGAGGACAGAACCCTCTAGACTCCATCATTCCAACATGGACACAGTGAGGACAGAACCCTCTAGACTCCATCATTCCAACATGGACACAGTGAGGACAGAACCCTCTAGACTCCATCATTCCAACATGGACACAGTGAGGACAGAACCCTCTAGACTCCATCATTTCAACATGGACACAGTGAGGACAGAACCCTCTAGACTCCATCATTCCAACATGGACATAGTGAGTACAGAACCCTCTAGACTCCATCATTCCAACATGGACATAGTGAGTACAGAACCCTCTAGACTCCATCATTCCAACATGGACACAGTGAGGACAGAACCCTCTAGACTCCATCATTCCAACATGGACATAGTGAAGACAGAACCCTCTAGACTCCATCATTCCAACATGGACACAGTGAGGACAGAACCCTCTAGACTCCATCATTCCAACATGGACACAGTGAAGACAGAACCCTCTAGACTCCATCATTCCAACATGGACATAGTGAGTACAGAACCCTCTAGACTCCATCATTCCAACATGGACATAGTGAGGACAGAACCCTCTAGACTCCATCATTCCAACATGGACACAGTGAGGACAGAACCCTCTAGACTCCATCATTCCAACATGGACATAGTGAAGACAGAACCCTCTAGACTCCATCATTCCAACATGGACACAGTGAGGACAGAACCCTCTAGACTCCATCATTCCAACATGGACACAGAACCCTCTAGACTCCATCATTCCAACATGGACATAGTGAGTACAGAACCCTCTAGACTCCATCATTCCAACATGGACATAGTGAGGACAGAACCCTCTAGACTCCATCATTCCAACATGGACACAGAACTCTCTAGACTCCATCATTCCAACATGGACATAGTGAGGACAGAACCCTCTAGACTCCATCATTCCAACATGGACACAGAACCCTCTAGACTCCATCATTCCAACATGGACACAGTGAAGACAGAACCATCTGCTCTGCACAATAATCACAGTGACTGAACACCAGGAAAGACACTGATCGTTTCCTGTCTGCTTTGTTGTGTCTTTCAGAGCCATTTTGAACCCAGTGTGCGCGCAGAGCAGTCGACCAATCAGTACAGGTGAGTTATCCTAGTCAACCAATCAGTACAGGTGAGTTATCCTAGTCAACCAATCAGTACAGGTCAGTTATCCTAGTCAACCAATCAGTACAGGTCAGTTATCCTAGTCAACCAATCAGTACAGGTCAGTTGAGTTATCCTAGTCAACCAATCACTACAGGTCAGTTATCCTAGTCAACCAATCACTACAGGTGAGTTATCCTAGTCAACCAATCAGTACAGGTCAGTTATTCTAGTCAACCAATCACTACAGGTCAGTTATCCTAGTCAACCAATCAGTACAGGTGAGTTATCCTAGTCAACCAATCACTACAGGTCAGTTATCCTAAACAACCAATCACTACAGGTCAGTTATCCTAGTCAACCAATCACTACAGGTCAGTTATCCTCGTCAACCAATCACTACAGGTCAGTTATCCTAGTCAACCAATCAGTACAGGTCAGTTATCCTAGTCAACCAATCACTACAGGTGAGTTATCCTAGTCAACCAATCAGTACAGGTGAGTTATCCTAGTCAACCAATCAGTACAGGTCAGTTATCCTAGTCAACCAATCAGTACAGGTGAGTTATCCTAGTCAACCAATCAGTACAGGTCAGTTATCCTAAACACAGGACAGTCAACCACTGTTGTTTTTGGCAGCAAATTTCTATTTCAGTTTTAGTCACATTTTAGTCACCTGGAATGTCTTAGCGTTAGTCTAGTTTTAGTCGACTAAATGTCATAAGATTTTAGTCGACTGAAGTGTATTTTGAACTTGTGAAATGGGACATTCTGCAATACGAGTGCTTTTACTTTTAGTACTTTAAGTACATTTTTATGCCAATACTTTTGTACTCTACTCACTCGAGTACATTTTGAATACGGGACTTCTACTTGTAACGGAGTACGTCTACATTGCAGTGTTTATACTTTCACTTAGTACTTGTTTTTCCACCACCGGTCACAGGTTCAAGTTCGCCAGGTCCGGGCTGTTCCAGTGCAGCGAGACAGCGTTGGTGTTTGAAACGACAGGCGAAGGAGAGGTCCTCTACAGGACTGTTCAGTGGGAGGACAGATGGTTCCAGCCAACAGGAAGGACTCCTGCAGGTCCTCTGTTTGACATCCAGTGTCCTCAGAAGTCTGTCTGCCAACTACACCTGCCACACTGTGACATCACACCTGGTGAGTTATAGCTACACCTGCCACACTGTGATGTCACACCAGGTGAGTTATAGCTACACCTGCCACACTGTGACATCACACCAGGTGAGTCAGCTACACCTGCCACACTGACATCACACCTGGTGAGTTATAGCTACACCTGCCACACTGTGACATCACACCAGGTGAGTCAGCTACACCTGCCACACTGTGACATCACACCAGGTGAGTTAGCTACACCTGCCACACTGTGACATCACACCAGGTGAGTTAGCTACACCTGCCACACTGTGACATCACACCTGGTGAGTCACTGTTGAGACTTGGATGGTCAGAGCGGTGAGATTACATACAAAGTCAATGCAAAGACCAGAAGTTGTGCGGACGGGCATGGCGCGAACAAAGCTAACAGCCACCTGGTGTCTATATCTATATCTAGATTTAAATGTTCCAGTTCATAGCCTACTGCAGGCCTGGTTGACTATAGAATATTTAAATGTTCCAGTTCATAGCCTACTGCAGGCCTGGTTGACTATAGATTTAAATGTTCCAGTTCATAGCCTACTGCAGGCCTGGTTGACTAGATTTAGAACACATTTTGAAGCTCTTAATTGCTACTAAAATGATATATTGTTCATTTGGAGAAATCCATCATATAACAAGTAAGTCAATGAGTGAGAAGCACAGAGTGGAGTGGGTGGGGCTTAGCGGAGGGTGAAGTGGTTTAGACATTGTGTTCAGATTTGGTTTACATGGAGTGGAATCTATAACGATATGTTATTTCCCCCACAGGTGATCTGTCCGTGGCCCACATCACAGACGAGGGTCTGGAACTCTTACAACCGCAGAGAGTGACCCAGACTCATGTGGTTGTAAATGTGAACCATCTGTCTCTCTTTGGGATCCTCATGGAAAGAGTCTTGAGCTACTTTCAACCCACACCAAAACGTGCTCAGGTGTTGCTGTTCCGTCAAGAGTCACCGATACGGAGGACGATGAGTGTGTTACTGCTGCCCAGTAATGTGCCTTACGGAGAGGTAAATATATCTGTTAAGTAATGTGTCTTACAGAGAGGTAAATATATCTGTTAAGTAATGTGCCTTAAAGAGAGGTAAATATATATGTTAAGTAATGTGCCTTACAGAGAGGTAAATATATCTGTTAAGTAATGTGCCTTACAGAGGGGTAAATATATCTGTTAAGTAATGTGTCTTACAGAGAGGTAAATATATCTGTTAAGTAATGTGTCTTACAGAGAGGTAAATATATCTGTTAAGTAATGTGTCTTACAGAGAGGTAAATATATCTGTTAAGTAATGTGTCTTACAGAGAGGTAAATATATCTGTTAAGTAATGTGCCTTACAGAGAGGTAAATATATCTGTTAAGTAATGTGTCTTACAGAGAGGTAAATATATCTGTTAAGTAATGTGTCTTACAGAGAGGTAAATATATCTGTTAAGTAATGTGCCTTACAGAGAGGTAAATATATCTGTTAAGTAATGTGTCTTACAGAGAGGTAAATATATCTGTTAAGTAATGTGCCTTACAGAGAGGTAAATATATCTGTTAAGTAATGTGCCTTACAGAGAGGTAAATATATCTGTTAAGTAATGTGTCTTACAGAGAGGTAAATATATCTGTTAAGTAATGTGTCTTACAGAGAGGTAAATATATCTGTTAAGTAATGTGTCTTACAGAGAGGTAAATATATCCGTTAAGTAATGTGCCTACGGACCCCCCATTTAATGGCATTTCTAACTCTGGGACCCCCAATTTGAATTGTAAAACCAATGTTAATTTAACAGAGCCATAAGGGTCCATTTGGTTCCTAACTATCATTTAGCTGGGGACCCCCTGGAACTCCCTCAATGACCCCTAGGGGTCCTCGGAGCCCACTTTGGGAACCACTGGCTTAGGGGGGGGGGGTCATTTCATTTGGCTCCTGAGAAATGTCAGCTCTGCCTACATACCTGATACCGGCCACTATGAATGAACCATCTGACCAAACTGTGTTGGTGTCATTATAGGTGAAAGTATGAATGAACCATCTGACCAAACTGTGTTGGTGTCATTATAGGTGAAAGTATGAATGAACCATGTGATCAAACTGTGTTGGTGTCATTATAGGTGAAAGTATGAATGAACCATCTGACCAAACTGTGTTGGTGTCATTATAGGTGAAAGTATGAATGAACCATGTGATCAAACTGTGTTGGTGTCATTATAGGTGAAAGTATGAATGAACCATCTGACCAAACTGTGTTGGTGTCATTATAGGTGAAAGTATGAATGAACCATCTGACCAAACTGTGTTGGTGTCATTATAGGTGAAGGGAGTTCATGAAAACAAGCAACCCATCGAGCCGGTCACCTCCGACTGTGTTCTCATCCCGGACCAACGCTACAGTCTGTCAGTGTGTCCTTCACAGAGAGTACAACCTGAGGTACGTATTAAACCTACAGTCTGTCAGTGTGTCCTTCACAGAGAGTACAACCTGAGGTACGTATTAAACCTACAGTCTGTCAGTGTGTCCTTCACAGAGAGTACAACCTGAGGTACGTATTAAACCTACAGTCTGTCAGTGTGTCCTTCACAGAGAGTACAACCTGAGGTACGTATTAAACCTACAGTCTGTCAGTGTGTCCTTCACAGAGAGTACAACCTAAGGTACGTATTAAACCTACAGTCTGTCAGTGTGTCCTTCACAGAGAGTACAACCTAAGGTACGTATTAAACCTACAGTCTGTCAGTGTGTCCTTCACAGAGAGTACAACCTGAGGTACGTATTAAACCTACAGTCTGTCAGTGTGTCCTTCACAGAGAGTACAACCTGAGGTACGTATTAACCTACAGTCTGTCAGTGTGTCCTTCACAGAGAGTACAACCTAAGGTACGTATTAAACCTACAGTCTGTCAGTGTGTCCTTCACAGAGAGTACAACCTGAGGTACGTATTAAACCTACAGTCTGTCAGTGTGTCCTTCACAGAGAGTACAACCTGAGGTACGTATTAAACCTACAGTCTGTCAGTGTGTCCTTCACAGAGAGTACAACCTGAGGTACGTATTAAACCTACAGTCTGTCAGTGTGTCCTTCACAGAGAGTACAACCTGAGGTACGTATTAAACCTACAGTCTGTCAGTGTGTCCTTCACAGAGAGTACAACCTGAGGTACGTATTAAACCTACAGTCTGTCAGAGTGTCCTTCACAGAGAGTACAACCTGAGGTACGTATTAAACCTACAGTCTGTCAGTGTGTCCTTCACAGAGAGTACAACCTGAGGTACGTATTAAACCTACAGTCTGTCAGTGTGTCCTTCACAGAGAGTACAACCTGAGGTACGTATTAAACCTACAGTCTGTCAGTGTGTCCTTCACAGAGAGTACAACCTGAGGTACGTATTAAACCTACAGTCTGTCAGTGTGTCCTTCACAGAGAGTACAACCTGAGGTACGTATTAACCTACAGTCTGTCAGTGTGTCCTTCACAGAGAGTACAACCTGAGGTACGTATTAAACCTACAGTCTGTCAGTGTGTCCTTCACAGAGAGTACAACCTGAGGTACGTATTAAACCTACAGTCTGTCAGTGTGTCCTTCACAGAGAGTACAACCTGAGGTACATATTAAACCTATACAGTCTGTCAGTGTGTCCTTCACAGAGAGTACAACCTGAGGTACGTATTAAACCTACAGTCTGTCAGTGTGTCCTTCACAGAGAGTACAACCTGAGGTACATATTAAACCTATACAGTCTGTCAGTGTGTCCTTCACAGAGAGTACAACCTGAGGTACGTATTAAACCTACAGTCTGTCAGTGTGTCCTTCACAGAGAGTACAACCTGAGGTACGTATTAACCTACAGTCTGTCAGTGTGTCCTTCACAGAGAGTACAACCTGAGGTACGTATTAAACCTACAGTCTGTCAGTGTGTCCTTCACAGAGAGTACAACCTGAGGTACGTATTAAACCTACAGTCTGTCAGTGTGTCCTTCACAGAGAGTACAACCTGAGGTACATATTAAACCTATACAGTCTGTCAGTGTGTCCTTCACAGAGAGTACAACCTGAGGTACGTATTAAACCTACAGTCTGTCAGTGTGTCCTTCACAGAGAGTACAACCTGAGGTACGTATTAAACCTACAGTCTGTCAGTGTGTCCTTCACAGAGAGTACAACCTGAGGTACATATTAAACCTACGTTGTCTGTTTATTGTATGGTAAAGCAGTGTGAGTCAAGGAAACTGTTATTTCCACTCCTCCGCCACTGCTGCTGCAGCTGCTGTAACTAGGCTACTAGTTACTAGGCTGCTAACTAGGCTACTAGTTACTATAGGCTGCTGTAACACAATTAACACAAGTCTCTGTTATCAGGCTGCAACTTATTTTGGAGACAATTTTGGAAATTACCATCCAACGTTCGTGGTGGATCTGGACGGCAATGCAGAAAGAATCTCAATGAAATTACTGAGCCCCGACTCTGGCCCGGTCTGGCAGCAACACATTACCCTGGAAGGTAAAGTTATGGACTTTCATTCAGCCTTGGGATGTAGCAAGCCGTTCTCACCCAAATACCGTGAAATGGCTCAGATTGGCAATTCAAATACACACACCTGGAAAACCCCCAAATCTGTACATATTACACTGACACTGAAATGCTCCTCATAGGGGCCCCTCCTCATAGGGGCACCTATCTCCTCATTTACTACTGTAATGGACTGTACACTACCCTTAACTGTTCCTCTATTCACAAACTACAATTAATACAGAATCCAGCCGCTAGAATTCTCACCAATACAAACCGCAGAGCAGACACATAACACCGGTACTGGCAGAACTCCACTGGCTCCATATCGAATCCAGAATCCATTTTAAAATCCTTTTAACAACCTATAAAGCACTGAATGGCCTATAGCCCCAGTTTATATCACAGACCTACTGTGGCCTTTTAACAACCTATAAAGCACTGAATGGCCTATAGCCCCAGTTTATATCACAGACCTACTGGTAGCCTTTTAACAACCTATAAAGCACTGAATGGCCTGTAGCCCCAGTTTATATCACAGACCTACTGGTAGCCTTTTAACAACCTATAAAGCACTGAATGGCCTATAGCCCCAGTTTATATCACAGACCTACTGGTAGCCTTTTAACAACCTATAAAGCACTGAATGGCCTAGCCCCAGTTTATATCACAGACCTACTGGTAGCCTTTTAACAACCTATAAAGCACTGAATGGCCTGTAGCCCCAGTTTATATCACAGACCTACTGGTGGCCTTTTAACAACCTACCACCGAGCACGCTGAAGCGCGCCCGTTGTCGCGTGGAACTTTGTGAAGTTCGGTAGAGCCGACTCAGCCCCGGTCGAGTTGCAACCGAATCGTAAATCATGTCAAATCCGATCTCACTCTCCCTCTCCCTCACGCGGTGAAATAGCACTCTGTCGCGGTCAAAACAGTAGTAGTGTAACATGTAGGGATTGTGGGTGTTTATGTAGGGACTTAAACAGTAGTAGTGTAACATGTAGGGATTGTGGGGGTTTATGTAGGGACTTAAACAGTAGTAGTGTAACACGTAGGGATTGTGGGGGTTTATGTAGGGACTTAAACAGTAGTAGTGTAACATGTAGGGATTGTGGGGGTTTATGTAGGGACTTAAACAGTAGTAGTGTAACATGTAAGGATTGTGGGGGTTTATGTAGGGACTTAAACAGTAGTAGTGTAACATGTAAGGATTGTGGGGGTTTATGTAGGGACTTAAACAGTAGTAGTGTAACATGTAGGGATTGTGGGGGTTTATGTAGGGACTTAAACAGTAGTAGTGTAACATGTAAGGATTGTGGGGGTTTATGTAGGGACTTAAACAGTAGTAGTGTAATACGTAGGGATTGTGGGGGTTTATGTAGGGACTTAAACAGTAGTAGTGTAACATGTAAGGATTGTGGGGGTTTATGTAGGGACTTAAACAGTAGTAGTGTAATACGTAGGGATTGTGGGGGTTTATGTAGGGACTTAAACAGTAGTAGTGTAACATGTAAGGATTGTGGGGGTTTATGTCGGGACTTAAACAGTAGTAGTGTAACACGTAGGGATTGTGGGGGTTTATGTAGGGACTTAAACAGTAGTAGTGTAACACGTAGGGATTGTGGGGGTTTATGTAGGGACTTAAACAGTAGTAGTGTAACACGTAGGGATTGTGGGGGTTTATGTAGGGACTTAAACAGTAGTAGTGTAACATGTAGGGATTGTGGGGGTTTATGTAGGGACTTAAACAGTAGTAGTGTAACACGTAGGGATTGTGGGGGTTTATGTATAAAACAGTAGTAGTGTAACATGTAGGGATTGTGGGGGTTTATGTCGGGACTTAAACAGTAGTAGTGTAACACATAGGGATTGTGGGTGTTTATGTAGGGACTTAAACAGTAGTAGTGTAACATGTAGGGATTGTGGGGGTTTATGTAGGGACTTAAACAGTAGTAGTGTAACACGTAGGGATTGTGGGTGTTTATGTAGGGACTTAAACAGTAGTAGTGTAACATGTAGGGATTGTGGGGGTTTATGTAGGGACTTAAACAGTAGTAGTGTAACATGTAGGGATTGTGGGGGTTTATGTAGGGACTTAAACAGTAGTAGTGTAACATGTAGGGATTGTGGGGGTTTATGTAGGGACTTAAACAGTAGTAGTGTAACATGTAGGGATTGTGGGTGTTTATGTAGGGACTTAAACAGTAGTAGTGTAACATGTAGGGATTGTGGGGGTTTATGTAGGGACTTAAACAGTAGTAGTGTAACACGTAGGGATTGTGGGGGTTTATGTAGGGACTTGCCAGTCCGTGCTATTTCACCGTGGTGAGATGGGCCTCGATGGTTCGTTTCTGTTCATAATTTGAACACTTTTATTTCTTGCAGCACAATCTACAGGAGCGGCTGCTTCCATACCAGCACAATCTACAGGAGCAGCTGCTTCCATACCAGCACAATCTACAGGAGCGGCTGCTTCCATACCAGGTGAGTCTCTAGCTTGTAGATCTGTTGTTACTTCCATACCAGGTGAGTCTCTATAGCTTGTAGATCTGTTGTTACTTAGTTTGGATGTTTTAGCATGACGCTGTAGTGAGGTCAAGTAGGACGTTAATTCATGAACAAACACGTTTAAATAAGGAGATTTCTGCAGCAACGATCTATAACGATATCTATAACGCACACACACTGTGTGTGTGTATATATATATATATATATATATACTACCAGCACAAACTATCACTTTACTGCAATTTTTAGAATAAGAATTGTTAGCTCCTATATGGCACTTTCCATTTTAAAACAATGTCAAATGAAAACCAACAACTCAACGTTCAATCCTCCTTAACTTCAGCGAAACACTTTGTGGACCAACATCGGCGTTTCCTGGTTGACAGGGTGAGGAACGTGGGTCCCATCCTAGATGTACTCTTTGAGAAGGACATCCTAGACAGTGAGGGCTACAGCAATGTGATGTCCAATCCCACCACTCAGGACAAGATGAGGGCAATCTACGCTCTCCTGACCTCCAGCACAGCCAAAGACACTTTGCACAAAGCTCTCCAGGAATACGAGCAGTCTCTCCTTAAAGATCTGTAAGTCATTTGCATTTAATTAAGCCATGTTGGGGCGGGAACCCCCAAGAGCCCCACTCATTCCAATGTTAATCTACAGATTGATGAGAACCTTTGTGAACCTGTACATATTTTGCTCTGTAAAGCTCTTTGAGCTGAACTTCATGTCATGAAAAGTGCTGTACAAATACATGTGTGTAAATGTAATGTAGATCATTATTAAATATCACTGTCGGATGCATTCATGTATGTTTGATTTGTGGCATTTCACACAAACTTGTGTAACTCACAATAATAGTTATGCCAAATGAACAGATTTTACAGGACTGGACTTAATTGGACTAGACTAGAAGTTAATGGTGTGCATTGTGTAACGATATGAACAAATCATATTTACTTAACTGTGTTGTTCGATTCATGGGTCGATTAGTCATGTTTGGACTACATACGCCCTACAAACAGTCATTAAGACATGCAAATCCCTTGACTCCTTCAAAGGGCACCTACGGACGGCTGCAATTCGAAACTGGCCCCCGTCAAATTTGAATCCCCCCCCGCCCCCCCTTTTCCCCCTCACTGTATATGTTTATTTTCCATTTTTTACCTCCTTTATGATGAATTCCTGTTCTGTTCTTTGGCTACATAAGTGTCTATTTGATTAATTGAACATGGTGGACCCTCTTGTAAACAAGAGTAATGCTTAATTGGGTCGTCCACTCACAGTCTTTGTATTGAGTTTGTGCTTGAAATGTACTGTAATTCTGCAAACTGTAAATAAATATTTCAATCCATACAGAACATTCTCCTTGGGTACTGTGGTTTTATTCTCAACCTCAGAGAGGTGCCAGGACATGTCGTGCTTCTAATTCTACTAGTAAAGATCGTCTACTTCTTCAACAACACACTTTAAAGGCATGTTTGCATACATCACATTATAGCATTATCTCACCACCAGGGGGAGGTATAGAAGGGGTGATTCCTAGCCTTGCTCAGGCTGTGTGGAGGTAACATGTTCCACATGGTATAGGCTACATGGTACTAGTATTTGGGTTCCCAGGTACTACAATGATGATAACATATTGTGATGTCATCATGAGAGCTACAGAGCAGGCTAGTGAGAGGTGTATTTAATGAACCCAGGTATATTGAACTCAGGTGTATTTAGGCCAACATGAGGCAGTTTACAAAGACAACACCAAACGTCCCAAAGGGAGAATAATGTCCAAACAGTGACTAACTTGTCTCCGGTCAGTCCTTGGGGTCCAGCTCCGTCCAGCCCTCAGCTCTCTGTCCGTCCTTGGACTGTTTGTTTGCTCTGCCATGTGCTCTCCCAGCTCTGCTGCTGCACGGCCCTCTGGGAGTTGGAGTTCTCTCCCAGCTCTGCTGCTACACGGCCCTCTGGGAGTTGGAGTTCTCTCCCGGCTCTGCTGCTGCACGGCCCTCTGGGAGGTGGAGTTCTCTCCCAGCTCTGCCTCAAACACGTATATTAAGCGTTATTAATAGTCTGGATTTTCGGTGGTGAGGTGACCACCGGACTACATGACGTCACAGAGCCGCGGTGAAGAGCAAACCACCGCTCTCCCACAGCCCTTCTCTGTTTTTACTCACCACCGCTCCACGTTATTAGAGCTCCGGTGGTCACCTCACCACCGGAGCTGTTGTCACCTCACCACCGCTCCGGTGGTCACCTCACCACCGGAGCTGTTGTCACCTCACCACCGCTCCGGTGGTCACCTCACCACCGGAGCTGTTGTCACCTCACCACCGCTCCGGTGGTCACCTCACCACCGGAGCTGTTGTCACCTCACCACCGCTCCGGTGGTCACCTCACCACCGGAGCTGTTGTCACCTCACCACCGCTCCGATGGTCACCTCACCACCGGAGCTGTTGTCACCTCACCACCGCTCCGGTGGTCACCTCACCACCGGAGCTGTTGTCACCTCACCACTGTAAATCCAGACTATGAATAGGCCTTTACACCTGTAAATCCAGACTATGAATAGGCCTTCACACCTGCCTCCTCAAACACCTACCCAAGAGGTCCCACCTTTGCTTTGCTTCCCGTATCCGTGTGACGTGGGCACAGGCCTTTTTAGGAGACAGGAAGCAGGTTGGAGTCTATTCATTTCCAATGGAGACAGGAAGCAGGTTGGAGTCTATTCATTTCCAATGGAGACGGGAAGCAGGTTGGAGTCTATTCATTTCCAATGGAGACGGGAAGCAGGTTGGAGTCTATTCATTTCCAATGGAGACGGGAAGGAGGTTTGGAGTCTATTCATTTCCAATGGAGACGGGAAGCAGGTTGGAGTCTATTCATTTCCAATGGAGACAGGAAGCAGGTTGGAGTCTATTCATTTCCAATGGGAGAGTGAACGTGAACACAGCTTCTGATCCATTCCTTAACTCCATGGTCACTGAACTAAATACTGGACCCGATCATCACAAGGCACACAATATTTACAAGATGTTCATACTAAAATGGCTTCTTTTATTGAGACGAATCAGGAGAAACTACTTTCTTCTACTTTGTTATTGACCTCTCTTTATCCCAGCAACAAACTCTCACCAGATTTGAGAGGATCAATTTGATGGACGACACACAGGGCGCTCCGGCCCCATATTCAAGATGAATATGTGAATATGTAATTATAACGTCAAATGAATGGACAAAGAAAAGTGTGTGTTCCAATGCTTAATAATATAAGTGAGTAGGCCTATCACAGACGAAAAGCTGTCTAAGTCCAAATGTCATTCTGACCCGTCCACGAAAAGGCCTCGTTGTCCTGACCCCTTATCTATCCTTTATACATTATGGATAAATAGTGTGGACTTAGACAGTTTTTCGTCTGTGGCATTCAAGTATCCTTGCTCAAACACCTATACCTGTCTCCCTGTAACCGCACCTAAGATTCCATGCACGGACAACAGAAGCCATCGGAGGTGCTCCAGCACCCCCTGCTGGTGGAGAGGAGAATGTTTTTACATGTCTATCACAGCGAGTGAGTTGACAGATAGACACAACATGACCAGACAGTGAGTTGACAGATAGACACAACATGACCAGACAGTGAGTTGACAGATACACAACATGACCAGACAGTGAGTTGACAGATACACAACATGACCAGACAGTGAGTTGACAGATACACAACATGACCAGACAGTGAGTTGACAGATACACAACATGACCAGACAGTGAGTTGACAGATAGACACAACAACATGACCAGACAGTGAGTTGACAGATAGACACAACATGACGAGACAGTGAGTTGACAGATACAACAGATACAACAACATGACGCAGAGGGAACTGACATATTATCCTGCTCATTACTGTGCACTAATGTATTAAAAAACAGTATACGCATAAGTCTTCGTGTTCGAGCACGACATGCATTTTGAGAGCCCACACATTCTGTCGGTTGGGGGGGTCAGTGGGTTAGTGAGCGCTCTGCTGTGTTCATCTCATCTTGACCGCACACAAATAAATGTAACCTTAAACCTAAACCTAACCTCACAAAAACTACCTTATTGTCCAAAAAAGTAGATTGTTGGGGAGAAAATAGAAAAAAAAAAGTAGGCTAGTCTGTGGTTGTTGGAGAAATAGTTGGGCTATAGTTCCACACATTGGAACTATCCCATTGAGACAAAGCGGGGTGCTATGGGCTATAGTTCCACACACTGGAACTATCCCATTGAGACAAAGCGGGGTGCTATGGGCTATAGTTCCACACATTGGAACTATCCCATTGAGACAAAGCGGGGTGCTATGGGCTATAGTTCCACACATTGGAACTATCCCATTGAGACAAAGCGGGGTGCCTATGGGCTATAGTTCCACACATTGGAACTATCCCATTGAGACAAAGCAGGGTGCTACGGGCTATAGTTCCACACATTGGAACTATCCCATTGAGACAAAGCGGGGTGCTGCTATGGGCTATAGTTACAAACATTGGAACTATCCCATTGAGACAAAGCGGGGTGCTGCTATGGGCTATAGTTACAAACATTGGAACTATCCCATTGAGATAGAATGAGCACTTCCTCATTCCATTGTTACAGTGGGAGTCAATGTTAGCGTCGCCACTCTCTTACTATTGATTACGTGACACGGGTAACGTGACATGGACATTGTAAACATGATCCTACAGCCGTTTCCTTCCTTCCTGTTGACGTTCACAACGACACAGCAACACACAGTTGAGACTGTTATTTTTTTTTCTTTCTTTTTTTTTCTTTAAACAAGTGTATTTTTCCATGTTTTTTTCTCTTTTTCCATAGAGATACTTATGTGTGTATAATATACTTCTAGAGAGCTGCTGGAACAGAACACAGAACACATCATTTCATCTTAAACATAGACCTAACTACAGTGTTTTTTTGTTGTTTTTTTTAATGCCCATGCACCAAAAATAACTGTGCCAAACAAATATGCAGTGTGTGTGTGTGTGTGTGTGTGCGCGCGCCCAACACAAACAAACATGGCGAATGTCCCAATTCACCCTTCGTCAGCCTTCTGATTGGTCCCCGACTGACCAACCAGCAGGCTCGTTCTGCCTAGTCCTGCCCCCTGGTTCCGCCTTGTTTATGTTGAATTTTCTAAAAGATATATTTATTTTTTTGGAGAAAAAAAAACGAAAAACCAAACACGATAATTATGCCCTGCAGTCAATGTGCTGCGCCCGTGATGTTCCTCTTAACTGAGGAACCCAATGGGTGGGAAGAGGGGCGGAACCACAGGCGGGACTCGACAAAGGACCAATGGGTGGGAAGAGGGGCGGAACCACAGGCGGGACTCGACAAAGGACCAATGGGTGGGAAGAGGGGCGGAACCACAGGCGGGACTCGACAAAGGACCAATGGGTGGGAAGAGGGGCGGAACCACAGGCGGGACTCGACAAAGGACCAATGGGTGGGAAGAGGGGCGGAACCACAGGCGGGACTCGACAAAGGACCAATGGGTGGGAAGAGGGGCGGAACCACAGGCGGGACTCGACAAAGGACCAATGGGTGGGAAGAGGGGCGGAACCACAGGCGGGACTCGACAAAGGACCAATGGGTGGGAAGAGGGGCGGAACCACAGGCGGGACTCGACAAAGGACGCAGAAACACAACGCGAGACGAAGGGAGAAGAAAAGTGTTCAATGCCTTCAAACAACTATTTTGACGACTTTTATTTCTTGTGGTTAATTTACAAGAAGTCTACGCAATTAAGGAGACTTGTAATTGCAATTGTTATTTTGATCAACGTTCGCCTGTTATCTCTCCTAAAATGGTACCTGCGTCAATATACAGCATGGAATTGTGGGGGAAAAAAAGGTTATCAACAAAATAAGTTAAAACCCATTCTGGATGGGAACCCTTTTTGGTGTTTTAACAAAGCATTATGTTATACTTTAGCTATTGAAAAAATAGCAGATCTACAAGCTCATAGCACGCCACCCGGTAGGCGCGCTACGAGCTTGTAGGTCTGCCATTTTTGAAAAATCGTAAAAATGCGGCACAAATCTTTGAATATATATTCTTTTAGAGTGAACGTTTGTTTTTATTTCGACATCAGGGCCTAAATGGGTTAAATCTTTGGTCTTTGGTCAGTAGCGTCACGTAAGAGCGAGTGGGAGGAGCCAGTAGCGTCACGTAAGAGCGAGTGGGAGGAGTCAGTAGCGTCACGTAAGAGCGAGTGGGAGGAGTCAGTAGCGTCACGTAAGAGCGAGTGGGAGGAGTCAGTAGCGTCACGTGAGAGCAAGTGGGAGGAGCCATGGTATCGAGTGGGAGGAGATTTCTGCGGCCTCGCGGTTCCGCTGCACAGGGCTAATCATATAGTAGCCCAGAGCGCCATCTAGTGTAAAAAAAAAGAAGAAAAAAAACCCCCTCAGAAATAGCTACAACTAATTTAATGGGAAAAAGCTCGTATAACTCGTTCTTGGCAGTCGATGAGTTTAAATAAAGGCTAGTTGATGAAGGCATTAAAACTGTAGTCTTTTTGCGTGGTACAGTGTACTGAGTACTGAGTACACAGAGTACTCAGTGTACACTTGAACACTGAGATACGATCCAAAATGGAACAAAACAATATACGTACGGAAAGCAGCGTTCTTAAAACCCATTCTGACCTGAGATCAGATTCATACGAGGTTTCCACTGGACACACACTGGTCTGATTAACCTCATTCTGACCTGAGATCAGATTTTAAAAAATGTCAGTCGTCCTTCGATTTTTCAAAAATAGCAGACCTACAAGCTCGTAGCGCGCCACTCGGTGGCGCGATATGAGCTTGTAGGTCTGCTATTTTTCAATAGCTAAAGCACGACATAGTGCTAACACCAAAACGGGTTCCCGTTCAGAATGGGTTAAGCTCCCAGTAGTATTTTATTGCGAACGCAGTGAGCACTTACTATGAGACCTAGCAGATCATGTCTGTGTGTCTGTCTGTCTGTCCCGCTATCCAAATATGGAGTGTGTTGCAATCAGCAATCACTCAGCTCCATATATGGGCACAAAAGGGGCCAGTGATTTGTTTGTTGTGGACCTGGCCCCTTTTGTGCCCATATATGGAGCGTTCGCTTCCCGCGTCTTACTCGTTAGTAATGAATTAGTTACTAATAAAATACTACTGGGACCTTAACCCATTTAGGTCTGACGTCGAAATTAAAAAAAAATATCTTCTAAATCATGACAGTTTTCTGAAATACGCATGTTTCCATGTCAGTGGTTCTCAATATTTCAGGAACCCACAAAATAATCATGTAATTGGCCGCCGACCCCCATCTGAAAATGTGTTGTTCCAGGGACCCCCCTCCCCAGAAGCAAAGATTTGAGTTAAAAACGTTCGCTCTGAAAGAATATATATATATATATTAAAAGATTTGCGCCACATTTTCAAGATTAAAAAAAAGGAAATAGCAGACCTACAAGCTCGTAGCGCGGCACTCGGTTCCGCGTTATGAGCTTGTAGATCTGCCATTTATCAATAGCTAAAGTATAACACAATGCTTTAAATAAAACACCAAAAGGGGTTCCCGCCCCAGAATGGGTTAAGAACGGCGTGCGGATATCCTATACAGCTTCTTTCTACAGCGAGTACTCAGAGCCCAGACAGTGGCTTTGTGGTTAGAGTGTCCGCCCTGAAACTGGTTCGATCCCCGGCCGGGTCATACCGAACACTGTAAAAATGGGACCCAATGCCTCAAGGGTTGGATTGGGGGGGGGGGGGGGGGGGTCAGTCCCTGCTTGGCGCTCAGCATCAAAGGGTTGGATTGGGGGGGGTCAAATCAACTAATGATTAATTCGAGCGCGGCACGGCTGCAGCTCACCGCTCCAAGAGATGGGTCGAATGCAGACGATAGTTTGGAACCAAATGGACCCTTGTCCGTCTGTAACTCTGAGAGTGTACAAATGGAACCAAATGGACCCTTGTCCGTCTGTAACTCTGAGAGGGGTCCATTCGGTTCCATTTGTACACTCTCAGAGTTAAATCAACACTGATTGTACAATATAAGCTGGGGGTCCCAGAGATAGAAATGCCATTACTGTAATGTGTGTCCAACTGTGAGTCTTTGAAAATAGAACAGGTTGAGAATCACTGCTAGAGCCGTCACAATCTTCTGGGGGTCCCTGGCGTGTCTCTTCAAATGGGGGTCCCTGGCGTGTCTCTTCAAATGGGGGTCCCTGGCGTGTCTCTTCAAATGGGGGTCCCTGGCGTGTCTCTTCAAATGGGGGTCAATGTGGGGGTCCTTGACATGGACCAGTGGTCTACGGGACGTCTCCTGGTCCATTTGGCCCCCGAGGACCAGTCAGTAGTTCTACAGGACCACGCCGAGAACCCAACGCCTCCATCTGAACATGCTTTGCGCCACTTCTAAATTATTCATGTTTTCATTTTTTTTATTTAAATTTTCCAAAACACTTTCACGATGTCCAAGCTCTCAGCGCAGCACAAAGGGAGGCGCTGAGAGCTTGTAGATCAGTTCAACTTGTCTCAAGACACTCGAGACCTCTTGTAGATCTGCACCGTGAGTTTGTAGATCGGCTAAAACCCCGAACGCTCGCCGCCATAATCCTCCACCGCTTCCTGTGTCTTCACAGCGCAACACTAGTCATCCAGGTTAGCACATTGTTGCTACGTCATGTTGTGGTTAGCACATTGTTGCTACGTCATGTTGTGGTTAGCACATTGTTGCTACGTCATGTTGTGGTTAGCACATTGTTGCTACGTCATGTTGTGGTTAGCACAGTGTTGCTACGTCATGTTGTGGTTAGCACATTGTTGCTACGTCATGTTGTGGTTAGCACATTGTTGCTACGTCATGTTGTGGTTAGCACAGTGTTGCTACGTCATGTTGTGGTTAGCACATTGTTGCTACGTCATGTTGTGGTTAGCACAGTGTTGCTACGTCATGTTGTGGTTAGCACATTGTTGCTACGTCATGTTGTGGTTAGCACATTGTTGCTACGTCATGTTGTGGTTAGCACAGTGTTGCTACGTCATGTTGTGGTTAGCACATTGTTGCTACGTCATGTTGTGGTTAGCACATTGTTGCTACGTCATGCAGAGACAGAGACACGGTGAGAGTTCACAGCATATTTTTACGACTATGAGAACTAACTTAACTTATTTTCACAGGTTGAGGGTTCGGGTTCCAACTCCGTTTCCGACAGGGAAATGGGGCTCTGGGTGGGCTCTGGGTGGGCTCTGGGTGGGTACTGGGTGGGTACTGGGTGGGCTCTGGGTGGGTGGGTGTTTTTGTCAGGGAGGGGGGGGGGGGGGGGAGGGGGCAGAGGCCAGCTCTGCGGGGGGTTCTAGCTGTCTGTCTGGCCCAGCTCAGTCTCTGGGTCCGGTGGCCCCCCCTCCCCCTCCTCGGAGGGCGGGGGGGCCAAGCGGTGGCCGGCGGCGCCGGGCAGACGGACCGGGCAGAACGCAGAGCCCGTCGGGATGAAGTTCACCTTGTTCTTATCTGGACACGAGAAGAGGAGGGGGGCCGAGGGGGGGGTCTGTCTGGAGCCGCTGGGAGAGGGACACAGAGAGACACATAGAGAGAGAGAGAGAGAGAGAGAGAGAGGAGAGAGAGAGAGAGAGACACACATAGAGAGAGAGAGAGAGAGAGAGAGAGAGAGAGAGACATTGATTGATTGATTGATTGAATAGTTGATTAGACATAGATGTATAAACAGCAGCAGAGTTCAGTCTTGCGATCTTGTTTCCATTTATATATTGACAGACAGACAGACAGACAGACAGACAGACAGTCTCCACCTTCGGCCTGGTGGAGCATTGATGGGCATTGAGGGTCAAATGTGAACAGGTCAATGTGAACAGGTCAATGTGAACAGGTCAATGTGAACAGGTCAATATGTGAACTAGGGCTGACCTTCGATCACGTTTTTGATGATCAACGCTTCGATATAAATTTGTTTTGATCGTCGACGCTTCGAAACCCAACGGGGGGGGGGGGGGGGGGTGTTGTAAGGCTTTTTACAAAAGTTGTGGGACATCTTATAAACTGGGTGGGGGGGGGGGGGGGGAGGAGCGCATATTGGATTGGTCTTTTATTTAACAATTGAAACAGGCATTAATTACCTCTCCATCAAATAAAAATATATATAATCCAAACTCCTCTGTCAATTGTAAACGAACGGTAACATGAATGAACTCTTCAAGCCTGACACTCAAATAAAGTTGATTTGATTGATCATAAAGTCAATGTGACTGTGAGTGTGTGTGTGTGGGAAAAAATATATAAACTTCACAGATTATAGATCACTTGGAATTATAACAATCTGTTGTTATCGACATGCGATGCCGATGGAGAAATCCCACATAGTTAACCCATTCTGACCTGAGATCAGATTCATACGAGGTTTCCGCTGGACAACACACTGGTCTTGATTAACCCATTCTGACCTGAGATCAGATTCTAAAAAATGTCAGTCGTTCTTCTATTTTTCAAAAATAGCAGACCTACAAGCTCGTATCGCGCCACTCGGTGGCGCGATATGAGCTTGTAGATCTGCTATTTTTCAATAGCTAAAGCATAACATGATGCCAACACCAAAATGGGTGCCCGGTCAGAATGGGTTAAAGGACAACTTTAGTTTTTTTCAACCAAGGTTCATGTTTTAGGTTGTTATTAGAGAAAGTAAAAGATGAGTGTTGTTTTTATTTTCATTTGCTGCTTTCTTTCGTTTTAGGGAATTTAGCTGTTTTTGACAGGGGGGGGGGGGGGGCATTCGAACATGGGGCTAAATATGTATTTTCTTACCAAATTTTATGGTGATTTATTTTTGTATTATTTACTATAGTCCTAATAAACCCCAGGAAATTACATCTGGCCACAGAAGATCACAGGATCTACTGAATGTGAAGGTAGCCTACTGGGGGAAGGCTTATACTGTGTGTATAGGCTCAATGTCAGTTTGTCACATTCAATGGATCCTGTGATCTTTTGTGGCCAGATGTGGTCTAGTAGGACTATAGTAAATAATAAAAAAATAAATCGCCATAATATTTTGTAAAAGAAATACATATTATATAGAGATTATATATTTAGCCCCGTGCTCGAATGCCCCCGTCCCCCTGTCAAAAACTGCTAAAATCCCAAAAACGAAAGAAAGCAGCAAATGAAAGAAAATGAACACTCATCTTTTAGTTTCTCTAATAACAACCTAAAACATGAACCTTGGTTGAAAAAAACAAAAGTTGTCATTTAAATTACCTCATAGTCATGCTGCATGTGCTGTTGGTCGATGAAGAATTATAATCCAAGGTTTGTCAATCATATCATGGTTTATGGTTGAAAGTAAACCATAATAAGTAAACTTTAAGAAGAGATCTGCAGTCATTGTGCTGCAGACTGCAGTGCAGAGTGCATGAGAGCAGCTCCGCCTGCTAATTGAGTTGACATTTGCGCAACTTCACTGCATGGCATTACAGTAATTAGTTATTTGCCAGCACCTGCTCCAATATAGGCCTAAATCAAACTTTATTTATATAGCACATTTAAAACAATAAAAGCTGACCAAAGTGCTGTAGGCCCACAGGCTGAAACAAGTGGAGCATCACCATCGGCGCACAAAAAGAACATAATTAAAAGACAAAACACAGGCAAATAGTATAGGCAACATCATTACAATAATACCATCAGGTGCAATTAAATGCCAGAGAGAAAAGGTGTTTTGGTCGAATACTGGAGAACTCGGGTCGCCGACTGTTCTTCATCTTTGCCGAGATTTCTTCCCCTTTCGCCGACTCTTCGTCACTTT
>NC_137878.1:41860641-41868141 GCF_963924005.1 Protomyctophum bolini | reverse complement strand
GAAACACTGACACATACTGTAGAAACATGGGGTTTTATTTTTACAGAAATACCCCATGTTTCT
This sequence comes from Protomyctophum bolini, assembly GCF_963924005.1. Classification (NCBI taxonomy): domain Eukaryota; kingdom Metazoa; phylum Chordata; class Actinopteri; order Myctophiformes; family Myctophidae; genus Protomyctophum; species Protomyctophum bolini. Next base: position 41,868,078 of record NC_137878.1, on the reverse strand, counting down.
ATATCAGTGGTGCTCAATATTTAATGTCAAGGACACCCAAAAAATAATCTGGATCTGTTAGTGCAACGGATACCATAACACAGATTCATAAATAAACATCAACTGATGCCAAATTAAATACCAATATTACTATAGCAGAACACAGCCTGTCTGTCTGTCTGTCTGTCTGTCTTCTTAAAAAAAAGATGATTGCAAAGAAGTGGCTGTTATGATTCTGGAAAATATATGACGATGCTTATTATTATGGCTTCACACAGTCACACACACACACACACACACACACACACACACGGGATCTGACCCCATTCAAAAGGTAGCATATAGACATAGCAGCAGCTAGCCTCCTCCTCCATTCCAAGTCTATGGCCAGCAGTGCTGAGTTAGCATCGATGCTAACTGACAGCAGAGCACCAACACAACCATCTATACAACATGGATGGATGGATGTTGTTGTTATAGTCATCCATCCGTCCGTCCGTCCATCTGTCCGTCCGTCCGTCCGTCTCAATTCATTTTTATTGGCATCATGTTATTAATAAACATAACGTTTACATTGTTGCCAACGCCAATAACGTGTCGAATAAAAAAAAAAAACCCCGTTGAAATTGGATACAACGTATACAGTTGTAGAGGCTCCAGCGTTGCGTTGGTGTTGTTAGTTTGTCACTTATAGCATTGACTCAGTCAGTCATTCATGGTGCTTTATTTACCTTGTATAGCCGAGAAGATGTGGAGGTGTTGCCGGGAGGCAGGCTGCTGGTACCGCTAAAGTCAGTCCGTCGGGGGGCAGGCAGGCTGCTGGTACCGGGGGAGGCAGTCCGTCGGCCCGGGGCACGGAGGCTGCTGGTACCGCTACAGTCAGTCCGTTGGCCCGGGGCAGGCAGGCTGCTGGTACCGGGGAAGGCAGTCCGTCGGCCCGGGGCACGGAGGCTGCTGGTACCGCTACAGTCAGTCCGTTGGCCCGGGGCAGGCAGGCTGCTGGTACCGGGGGAGGCAGTCCGTTGGCCCGGTGCTGATGGATGGATGGATGGATGGATGGATGGACCGGATCCTTCTTCCTCCGGTGCTTAAGTTCCGACGGTAAATCCACCAAACTACCGGATTCCGTGCGCGCGTCGTAGCAGCAGCCGCCACGCGCACACACACACACACACTTACGCACAGCAGGAGGGACTGAGTGAGGAGGATGATTGGTCCTCTTCAGAGGAGAGGAGAGGAGAGGAGAGGAGGGGGGGGGGGGGGGGGGGGGGGGGGGGAGGAGAGGAGAGGAGGGGAGGGGGAGAGGAGGGGAGGGGGGGGGAGGGGAGGAGGGGGTTGTTGTTGTTGTTGTGGTTGTGTGTGTGGGTGTGTGTGTGTGTGTGTGTGTGTGCGTGTGCGTGTATGTGTGTGTGTGGCGGGGGGGTCAGCATCGATATGTTTCTGATCGATGACCAGTAATCAATAATCAGTCATTTTTAAGGGGTGATACTACTAGCCCCTCCTATAAGCTTTGAGGGTGCTAGCCCCTCCTATATACAAATAGGAACAATTCTGAATATTCTTATCTCGCCCCGTATCGTTGAGGATGCGCTAGGAGGACGTCCAGCGACGTCTATAAGGCTCAGCTCGGTTTTAATCCTCAAGACGCCCTGAGGCGTCCTACGTACAGAAACTATGAATAAAGGAGACATTATAGGTCTTAATGTCCGCCAAACATTAAGCTATGAAGAAAGGAGACATTAGGTCTTAATGTCCGCCAAACATTAAACTATGAAGAAAGGAGACATTAGGTCTTAATGTCCGCCAAACATTAAACTATGAAGACAGGAGACATTAGATCTTAATGTCCTCCAAACATTAAACTATGAAGAAAGGAGACATTAGGTCTTAATGTCCGCCAAACATTAAACGATGAAAAAGGAGACATTAGGTCTTAATGTCCGCCAGACATTAAACTATGAAGAAAGGAGACATTAGGTCTTAATGTCCTCCAAACATTAAACTATGAAGAAAGGAGACATTAGGTCTTAATGTCCTCCAAACATTAAACTATGAAGAAAGGAGACATTAGGTCTTAATGTCCGCCAAACATTAAACTATGAAGAAAGGAGACATTAGGTCTTAATGTCCGCCAGACATTAAACTATGAAGAAAGGAGACATTAGGTCTTAATGTCCGCCAGACATTAAACTATGAAGAAAGGAGACATTAGGTCTTAATGTCCGCCAAACATTAGTGGCAACACAAACGCCGTCGACGATGAAGGGAAAATGTACGTCATGTAGCAGATCCAGTTGTTCATGAGATGATGTATAATGACAAGAGCCCCCCTCACTTCACAGGGGTGTGATTTAATATATATATATATATACACTGGTATATATATATATATATATATATATATATATATATATATATATATAGATATCAACGAAGTCTCAACTCCAAAGCCAGCGCTCACTTCACATTTGAATAAAGTTGGGGAAACCTCTTAATAATAATCTGTATTTTTATTTCATAAACGTGATCATTTCTCTACAGTGGTTGCCAATTAAAGGCATAGTAATAACAGAAATCAAACTAATTACGCCCACTTTAAAAAAGGGAACGAGGGGGGTGGGGGGGGGGGGGTGTCTGGGTAAGGATGTGTGCGAATATTCTTTGCAAAGCATATTCAAGGCACAGAAAGGTCAAAGGTCACGTACTGTTCCTTCATGGTTCAAATAAAGTTAGTAGTAATGTTTCATGTTTTTCATAGTCGAGGTTACAATTCACGAATACAGTCAAATGTTCTATCATCAATCCAGCATTTTAAATAACGTAAGGAAAACGATCATGCAACCAACAGCCAGAACCTCACAGCCAGAACCTCACAGCCAGAACCAACCAACAGCCAGAACCTCACAGAACCTCACAGCCAGAACCTCAGAGAGAAACAGGACTCAAACGATAAGAAGCAAAGACTGGACACAGAGTTGAAACGCTGAAAATAAAACACAAACTCCATGCATCAGAAACAGAAAGGGTTAAAATAAATCAAACACAAACTCCCAGCGTGCATCAGAAACAGAAAGGGTTAAATAAATCAAACACAAACTCCCAGCATGCATCAGAAACAGAAAGGGTTAAATAAATAGAACACAAACTCCATGCATCAGAAACAGAAAGGGTCAAATAAATAAAACACAAACTCCCAGCATGCATCAGAAACAGAAAGGGTCAAATAAATCAAACACAAACTCCCAGCATGCATCAGAAACAGATCATAGAGCACACCAAGTGACTCAGTAAAACCTTTTAAAATATAAATAAAACAAGAAAAGTTGCAATTTTGAAAAATTGCAGTGTCGTTGCCGCAATCGCTAACATAGGCCCCTCCTAGTGACCCAGGAAAACCACTTGAGCCCTAAAACATAAATAGAATTAGCTCTACAAGCTCACAACTCGCATTGGCTATTTAGAGACAGACAGTGAGAGAGAGAGAGAGAGAGGTTGGCCAAACTGACAAAATGTAATATTACGCAAGAAAGAGGCAAACATTGTGAAAATCTCCGATCTATACAAGCTTGTATACTGTAGATCGGAGGTTTTCACAACGTGTATCCGTGCGAACCGAATCAAACTATAAACGTAAGTTCGAATATGATTATTTTGAGGGCTGAAAATGTTGAGATGAGATGATGATGAAACTGATGAGTTTTTTCCGATGCCCGAGTAACCGATACGGGTTACTCGATGTACCAAAACATCCACATTGACACTATAGGCTGAACCATCAACGCATCGGGGAGCAAGTCTGACCACAACACTGCAGGAAATCGACAAAACATCCGATCTACAAGCATCAGTGACAACTGATCTACAAGCATCAGTGACAACTGATCTACAAGCATCAGTGACAACTGACGAGTGTAGATCGGAGATCCATCTGCATCTATGAGAAAAAAAGCAGTAAAATAAGTGGTTACTCAACATAACGTATCGGTGTGTGCTAAGAATTAAGTACTTGTACTCGGTCTGGGAAAGAAATGGTATATGGGGACAACATTAGGTTATCAGTAGACTCGGATTGGCCCTTATTTGGTCACATCGGTATCGGCAAATATGCCAGTTTAACCACCAATCAGACACAGGGGTGAGGGGTCGACACTATGCCAGTCTAACCAGTGATCCCACACAGGGGTAAGGGGTCGACACTATGCCAGTCTAACCAGTGATCCCACACAGGGGTGAGGGGTCGACACTATGCCAGTCTAACCAGTGATCCCACACAGGGGTAAGGGGTCGACACTATGCCAGTCTAACCAGTGATCCCACACAGGGGTAAGGGGGTTGACACTATGCCAGTCTAACCAGTGATCCCACACAGGGGTAAGGGGGTTGACACTATGCCAGTCTAACCAGTGATCCCACACAGGGGTGAGGGGTCGACACTATGCCAGTCTAACCACCGATCCCACACAGGGGTGAGGGGTCGACACTATGCCAGTCTAACCAGTGATCCCACACAGGGGTAAGGGGGTTGACACTATGCCAGTCTAACCAGTGATCCCACACAGGGGTGAGGGGTCGACACTATGCCAGTCTAACCAGTGATCCCACACAGGGGTAAGGGGTTGACACTATGCCAGTCTAACCAGTGATCCCACACAGGGGTGAGGGGTCGACACTATGCCAGTCTAACCAGTGATCCCACACAGGGGTAAGGGGTTGACACTATGCCAGTCTAACCAGTGATCCCACACAGGGGTAAGGGGTCGACACTATGCCAGTCTAACCACCGATCCCACACAGGGGTGAGGGGTCGACACTATGCCAGTCTAACTAACTTTGAGTGAGGAGTTTGCTATGAACACAACACCAGATATATAGCGATAAAACACAACACCAGATATATAGCTAGATAGCTATAAACACTATTCCCGGTCAGTGGACTCCAAAATAAGATATTTTTTCGTAATACATTTATAGTAATACAAAGAATATTATTCTCCGGTATCGGCTAACACATAAATGATCGGGACATCCCTACTTATTATTACACATGAATCAATACATTCACCAGATGTTTTACAAACATTTTGTCACAAACAAATTGGTGTAGAAATGAACCATTAATCATTCCATCCAAACAATAACAAACAACATTACAAATGAATCTTATATTTTTGGCAAGTATAACTGTTTTCTTTTTGGTAGGGACTGTAGTTTAGCTGAATCAATTAATAGATTAGTTGTTAATAAAGTATAAAGTACAGCTACCAAGTATGCTGTCCTGATGCGCTGCATTGAACGGATTATGAACTGATTATGAACTGAATATGAACTGAATATGAACTGATTATGAACTGAATATGAACTGAATATGAACTGAATACTGAATATGAACTGAATATGACGACATTGAATATGACGATGACATTGGAACGACATTATACAGTCATAAACACAATAAATACGATAGATGCTTGAACACAAAAAAACAAAAACAAAAAACTGGAAGGCCGTGTTAATGAAAAACCAAAAAAAAAACAATCACATTCATTTCCAAACCGATCGGTTTGCGGAGCCCAGCGAGTCGCCGTGCCGAGCGTTGCGAACGGCCACCAGAGCCGAGTTACGTCCCGATAGGCAGAGAATAGTAAATATTAGTAGCTCCTATAGTTTCCAATTCCATGCCCCGACAATAGAGTTGTAAATGACACGACCAGCAGGGGGAGCCCTTGCCCAGGCTGTGTCTGCTCCACCACCCTGCATGGGGCAGTCCAGATGAACACAGACAAAACACCAGTGTCTAGTATGCTCATATTGGCCACATTCCAACGTCCTGATAACGGTTGATTTCGTATATATATTTAATACAGAGATAACGGACGAATCCGTTGGCATTTCATAATAGACAAACAACAGCGCGTTTGATCTTCATTCTTAGTTCTGTGACACTTCCTAGTTTTTAGGGAATCTTGGGGGGGGATCACTTTGATCAGATGCTTTGATCAGATGCAGATTCTTCCATTGTTGAAACTATTTACAGTAAAACCAAAAGCATGTTCTGTTGTTCCGTTCTGAGCTTCAAACCGATTCCTTCTGGTCACCTTTATTCATTCAACTCCATTCTAATAGGGCTGTGAATCTGTGGGTGTCCCACCATTCCATTCAACTCCATTCTAATAGGGCTGTGAATCTGTGGGTGTCCCACCATTCCATTCAACTCCATTCTAATAGGGCTGTGAATCTGTGGGTGTCCCACCATTCCATTCAACTCCATTCTAATAGGGCTGTGAATCTGTGGGTGTCCCACCATTCCATTCAACTCCATTCTAATAGGGCTGTGAATCTGTGGGTGTCCCACCATTCCATTCAACTCCATTCTAATAGGGCTGTGAATCTGTGGGTGTCCCACCATTCCATTCAACTCCATTCTAATAGGGCTGTGAATCTGTGGGTGTCCCACCATTCCATTCAACTCCATTCTAATAGGGCTGTGAATCTGTGGGTGTCCCACCATTCCATTCAACTCCATTCTAATAGGGCTGTGAATCTGTGGGTGTCCCACCATTCCATTCAACTCCATTCTAATAGGGCTGTGAATCTGTGGGTGTCCCACCATTCCATTCAACTCCATTCTAATAGGGCTGTGAATCTGTGGGTGTCCCACCATTCCATTCAACTCCATTCTAATAGGGCTGTGAATCTGTGTGTGTCCCACCATTCCATTCAACTCCATTCTAATAGGGCTGTGAATCTGTGGGTGTCCCACCATTCCATTCAACTCCATTCTAATAGGGCTGTGAATCTGTGGGTGTCCCACCATTCCATTCAACTCCATTCTAATAGGGCTGTGAATCTGTGGGTGTCCCACCATTCCATTCAACTCCATTCTAATAGGGCTGTGAATCTGTGGGTGTCCCACCATTCCATTCAACTCCATTCTAATAGGGCTGTGAATCTGTGGGTGTCCCACCATTCCATTCAACTCCATTCTAATAGGGCTGTGAATCTGTGGGTGTCCCACCATTCCATTCAACTCCATTCTAATAGGGCTGTGAATCTGTGGGTGTCCCACCATTCCATTCAACTCCATTCTAATAGGGCTGTGAATCTGTGGGTGTCCCACCATTCCATTCAACTCCATTCTCAATCCAATAAACGGTAAAAATAAAAAAGATCGAAAGCTATTCAAAATGATTATCGATTCAATACGTAGGATTTCATCACAATCTACTCCAGCCAACTGAACTGAAGTGACTACAGTACAGTAACTTGAAATGATGTTTACTGTGATTAGGGTAAGCTTACATTTCATATCACAAACACCATGTAGTGAAAACTCCTGTAAATGTAACCACAACAAATAATCTAATTATGAATCATAACGGGGAATTTTGACACCGCTACTTTACTTTCTAACCATGACACTTTCTTTATGTTCATGATCAGGGACATGCACACTGTAGA
>NC_137878.1:41835641-41855641 GCF_963924005.1 Protomyctophum bolini | reverse complement strand
AACTATAGGATCATATAATGCAGAGGGACAGTAAACTATAGGATCATAGAATGCAGAGACAGTAAACTATAGGATCATAGAATGCAGAGAGACAGTAAACTATAGGATCATAGAATGCAGAGAGACAGTAAACTATAGGATCATAGAATGCAGAGAGACAGTAAACTATAGGATCATAGAATGCAGAGAGACAGTAAACTATAGGATCATAGAATGCAGAGACAGTAAACTATAGGATCATAGAATGCAGAGGGACAGTAAACTATAGGATCATAGAATGCAGAGGGACAGTAAACTATAGGATCATAGAATGCAGAGAGACAGTAAACTATAGGATCATAGAATGCAGAGAGACAGTAAACTATAGGATCATAGAATGCAGAGAGACAGTAAACTATAGGATCATAGAATGCAGAGAGACAGTAAACTATAGGATCATAGAATGCAGAGAGACAGTAAACTATAGGATCATAGAATGCAGAGAGACAGTAAACTATAGGATCATAGAATGCAGAGAGACAGTAAACTATAGGATCATAGAATGCAGAGAGACAGTAAACTATAGGATCATAGAATGCAGAGAGACAGTAAACTATAGGATCATAGGATGCAGAGAGACAGTAAACTATAGGATCATAGAATGCAGAGAGACAGTAAACTATAGGATCATAGAATGCAGAGAGACAGTAAACTATAGGATCATATAATGCAGAGAGACAGTAAACTATAGGATCATAGAATGCAGAGACAGTAAACTATAGGATCATAGAATGCAGAGAGACAGTAAACTATAGGATCATAGAATGCAGAGAGACAGTAAACTATAGGATCATAGGATGCAGAGAGACAGTAAACTATAGGATCATAGAATGCAGAGGGACAGTAAACTATAGGATCATAGAATGCAGAGAGACAGTAAACTATAGGATCATAGAATGCAGAGAGACAGTAAACTATAGGATCATAGAATGCAGAGAGACAGTAAACTATAGGATCATAGAATGCAGAGAGACAGTAAACTATAGGATCATAGAATGCAGAGAGACAGTAAACTATAGGATCATAGAATGCAGAGAGACAGTAAACTATAGGATCATAGAATGCAGAGAGACAGTAAACTATAGGATCATAGAATGCAGAGAGACAGTAAACTATAGGATCATAGAATGCAGAGAGACAGTAAACTATAGGATCATAGAATGCAGAGAGACAGTAAACTATAGGATCATAGAATGCAGAGAGACAGTAAACTATAGGATCATAGAATGCAGAGAGACAGTAAACTATAGGATCATAGAATGCAGAGAGACAGTAAACTATAGGATCATAGAATGCAGAGAGACAGTAAACTATAGGATCATAGAATGCAGAGAGACAGTAAACTATAGGATCATAGAATGCAGAGAGACAGTAAACTATAGGATCACAGAATGCAGAGAGACAGTAAACTATAGGATCATAGAATGCAGAGAGACAGTAAACTATAGGATCATAGAATGCAGAGAGACAGTAAACTATAGGATCATAGAATGCAGAGAGACAGTAAACTATGGGATCATAGAATGCAGAGAGACAGTTAACTATAGGATCATAGAATGCAGAGGGACAGTAAACTATAGGATCATAGAATGCAGAGAGACAGTAAACTATAGGATCATAGAATGCAGAGAGACAGTAAACTATAGGATCATAGAATGCAGAGAGACAGTAAACTATAGGATCATAGAATGCAGAGAGACAGTAAACTATAGGATCATAGAATGCAGAGACAGTAAACTATAGGATCATAGAATGCAGAGAGACAGTAAACTATGGGATCATAGAATGCAGAGAGACAGTAAACTATAGGATCATAGAATGCAGAGACAGTAAACTATGGGATCATAGAATGCAGAGAGACAGTAAACTATAGGATCATAGAATGCAGAGAGACAGTAAACTATAGGATCATAGAATGCAGAGAGACAGTAAACTATAGGATCATAGAATGCAGAGAGACAGTAAACTATAGGGCTTGTAGGTCTGCTATTTTTGAAAAGATCGTGAAAATGAGGCGCAAATCTTTGAATATATACTGTATTCTTTCAGAGCGAACGTTTTTAATTCAAATCTTTGCTTCTGGGTGTGGGGGTTCCTGGAACAACATATTAATTTCAGATGGGGGTCGGTGGCCAATTACATATCCTTTTTGGGGTCCTTGACATGAAATATTGAGCACCACTGAGCACCACCGTTAAAAGTATTTCAGAAAACTGTCAGAATTTAGAAGACTTTTCGACGTAATACAGACACATTCCTGTGCAACCACTCACACGGTACCAGTCGTGGAGGGAGAGAAACCATGGTCTGGAGTAACATATTGTCAGATGGGGGTCCCTGGAGTAACATATTGTCAGATGGGGGTCCCTGGAGTAACATATTGTCAGATGGGGGTCCCTCTGGAGTAACATATTGTTAGATGGGGGTCCCTCTGGAGTAACATATTGTCAGATGGGGGTCCCTCTGGAGTAACATATTGTCAGATGGGGGTCCCTCTGGAGTAACATATTGTCAGATGGGGGTCCCCGGCAAATACAGATCATTCTGGGGGTCCCTGGCGTGACATAGAAACATAGGGGGGGTTTTTTTCAGAAAACTGTCAGGATTTAGAAGACATTTTTTCTAAATAGAATAAATGGGTGATCACCCCCCTTCTTTTTTCACCCACTCCTGAAATGATTTAGGTTTGTTGTTAGTGATGCACCCAATATTCGTCCGCAGAAAATGGCTAAAAATACATTTTCGGCCTATTCAGTTTCGGCCAAATAGGCAGAAAATATATCACAGAATAGTGTATGCAATGAATGCATTCAAAAGAGCTGAATGAATGTTTTATGGACCCATAATAGTGATTATTACTTAAGTTAAGTTTTCCCATAACCATTTCTTCATGCATACGATTGCATAGGACCTAAATGGAAACCTTTTTGTTATTGTGCTATCCCTTTTGGATTGAGGGTTCTGAGTTCTGACATTCCATATGTTGATCTGACCTCATCAAACCCTGTAAACTCAAGACACGCTCCATATACGGCCAGTACAGAATTCATTCCATTATGTTGATCCCCATGCCAAAGAGCCAGCGCTCGCCCAGCAGTCTGCTGTCACCCAGGCGGCTGCGTGCGCGCAACCTCGCCATCAAGGCTGTGTGTCTGTGTGTGTGTGTGTGTGTGTGTGTGTGTGTGTGTGTGTGTGTCTCTCTCACCAACGATGACGAAGCCTCCATCTGTCTCTCTCTCAGACGACGTCTTCTTAGAATCCTTACTGCGGAGACCCAGGAAACTGAACATCCTGTCTGTCTGTCAGCCTGTCTGTCTGTCAGCCTGTTGGACACACACACACACACACACACACACACACACACACACACACAGTCTGTCTGTCATATGTTTGAGGGGTCCCATAGCCCCTCCTATACACATGTTAAATGTTTGTCTTTAGTTCAATGTTTGTTTAGTAAAACGCCATTAAACAATGAAGGGAACATTTACGTCATAATGTCCCTCATTACGTCATATTGTTAATGGCGTTTAAGGTTTGTGTTTGCACCGTTTGTTTTACGTCACCATTACATCACCTAATCAACATTAGAGTTAGACTTTAACATATTAGCGCCCCTCACTTCACAGTTCACACAGGTGTGATTTTTACTTCTTGTATTGTACTTTTCTACAATCTATCTACAATGTTCTACAATCTACATTAAGCTCACAATGCGTCACATTGTGAGCTTGTAGATCTGCTATTTTCAGAACAGTATTCTATACATTTTTTAACTCTCGAATAATGAGATATAGAACTAATGTTGGTACTTTGTTGTACATTTTTTAACCAATACTTTTGTACTTTCACTAAAGTACATGATTGATTGATTCAATGATTCTTTATTTAAGTGTCATGCTTCCAAAGAAGACACTTTTTACCGTTTTTACATAAACAATGACAACGACTGTTGTGTGAATATTGTTACCAAAGTCAATACCAACCTGACTAATACAGCCCAGATCCTTACAAGGCAGATTACATAATAGGTAGTATTATAATAGACCTAGAATGCCTGTGATCATTTAATTATACTTCGTACATTTTCATGTATCTCAGGCATAGATCGCTTGCACCAGATCCTGGTAGATATGAAAATTTGCGGCATAAATGTGATAAATGCTCCGTTTGTACTCGCCCATTAAATAATTCCAAAGACGTGGAGAGAAATAATATGGTCCTCTAGTTTTATATCCATGTGAAAGTTCTGGCACAAAACGTGTATTTAGTGAATTATCTCCACCTTTTCAAGAGATGCACACGGACGTCTTTCTCTCCGGACGAGGGGGGGCCGGAACAATCGATGAACTGATTTTACAAATACGTCCTGTTTACCGCAGACGTCATCACCAATTGACCAGGGAAACACAAAAGTTTGCAGTCACACAATTGGCAGGTGGTGTGATTAAATATCCCGGAACCTATCGCAAAGCACCTGCCAATTGTGTGACCGCAAACTTTTGTGTTTCCCTGGTCAATTGGTGATGACGTCTGCGGTAAACAGGACGTATTTGTAAAATCAGTTCATCGATGGTTCCGGCCCCCCCTCGCCCGGAGAGAGAGATGTCTGTGTGCATCTCTTGAAAAAGTGGAGATAATTCACTAAATACACGTTTTGTGCCAGAACTTTCACATGGATATAAAACCAGAGGACCATATTTCACTCCACGTCTTTGGAATTATTTAATGGGTGAGTACAAACGGAGCATTTATTTATCACATTTAGGCCGCGTATGAGTTCTACCACTATGGCTGTACTATGGCTCTGTATGTGAAATACTGTACATACTGTATGTAACAACAAGAGCCGTTCTAGGGCTAGTATTACAATAGAAGTATTATTCTAGTCATCGTTTTCCTAAATGGTGGCTGTGGGGTAAGATGAACCAAATGTCCGGGGGTAAATTGAGCCAATTTTTCTTAATGTGAATCACTATTCATATATTTTTATTAAGTATTCGCTTCTCAAATTATACTGAATGACCTTTAATTTGGATGTTTGCAAATTTGCTATATTGTATTAACAATATTGCAAATATTATAAGGTTCTGAATAACAAACTTTATTTAATTGTCTAAGTTATATTGTTTAAATAATAAAATAGACAAATGAATAAGACTATTTGCAAAAGGGAAAACTGTTAATAAATTATTTTCAATAAGTGAATACATTATCTGTTCAAGTTTAAGCTCTTTACATTAAAATATCATGTGGATCAACTTATACCCCAGCGTTACCTGGGGCAAATTGAGCCACATGACCACATTTTTTAAAAAGGTAATATTTTCATGGCCTTTTGTCATAGATGCTTATTCATCATTTCAATTGATAGAAGACATCCTGAAATATGTGTAGATCATTAGATTTAACTGCCATCTCATTCTGCCTTGCTTCCAGGACAACCTAAGCAAAAAGTGGTTCATCTTACCCTGTTCTCCCCTATACAACATATTACATAATATAAAACATGAAACAAAATACCATAAAATAAAACCCACCATCAGGCCTGTGACAGGAGACACATGGACCTTCATGGAGATCTGGGATTGTTATTCTAATATATGTCAAACTCAAGGGCAGGCCCGGGGGCCAAATCAGGCCCGTGAATTAATTATCTTTGGCCCGCGGGATGATATTTAATTAGCATTAGAACTGGCCCTCTGGTATAATGGCACGGACGACCATAATACTACAAGTCCTGCTTTGTGAGGATCGTAGAACCCGAAACTGAGCTTAATATTAATAATGCATTTTTCAGTTTTAAATGCATTTACTTTTTTTTGCTATTTGCCTGGGACGTCCTCCTGAGCGCGGTGCTCCGTGTGTTGAAACACAGTCCGGCCCTTTGACTTCTACCAATTTCTTTATTTTGGCCCACCGTGTATTTGAGTTTGACATCCCTGCTTTACTCTATAGTTCTGTGACAGGAGACTCATGGACCTGCTTGGAGAGCTGGGATTGTTCTTCTACTCAAAGTTAAAGTAGTAGTAGTAGTACATTTTGAATTTCCTACTTTACCTTAAAACAAGTAATGCATGAAATAAATAAATAAAAAGTATTTATATATTGCAGCATTGATATTTTAGTAAATAAATGTAGTAACAGCAGACAGACAGACAGACAGACAGACAGAGAGACACCTACCTTGTCCAAAAAGTTGTGTGAATGTTCAGGGAGTGACTATTGATTGTCAGCTAAACATTAAACAATAACATTCACATCATAATGATATACAATCATATTAATACTATGAATATTAATAAGACTAACAAGTGTCACTTGTTTCCGTGTTGGTTGTTATTGTTTGTTGACTGTGTGTGTGAGGCTTCAATCCCGTCCGTGTAGAAACCGCATCTCTCCCCACTATTAGTTCCGGACTCTGGTGGAATCCAACTCTAACAGCGGAACTAAAATCAATCCACACAGCCGTGTTCGTTTCCGGTGGGGGAGACCCGACCGGAACGGATGTGTCGTGGAGGGGTGTCAAATGGTGTTGGGGGGGTTCGTTGGGTTTGCGTCATCAGATAAACCGCCGCGTGTTAAACACAGGCTGTGTTCCACCGCCCCCGCCCGCCCGGGACGCGCCGTGCCATTCCCGCGAACACAACGCGACCACTGGGCAGCTTTTCGCGGGTAACATTCGCAGCAGTTGTGTGTTCATTATTTCCCCGCGCCCGCCACGGACAGGACAGATTTATAGGAGATACTCCGACAAAACAACACCTTATAATTAGACATTAGATCATAATAAGAGACATCTTTAGAAGAGACATCCTGACCGGAATAACATCATTTATTAACGTAGATAATCTCTCCATTCCTCCATCATGGCCAGTGTGTTTGAGTCTCCGAAGACCAGGGTCAACTCATCCATGCTGAACCAGTACACCAACAAGGCTGTGTCCTTCATAGGACGAGTGGACAAGGTGAGATGATTAACATGGTCTGCGTGTGTGTGTGTGTTTGTGTGTGTTAGCCCCATATGTGCCCTCTCCCGAGTCCCTACGCTCATTCTGTAGCTCCGAGGGAGAGGGCACATATGGGGCTGTGTGTGTGTGTGTGTGTGTGTGTGTGTGTGTGTGTGTGTGTGTGTGTGATCATATGTCTCCCTTAGTGTAGGACGGACAGTCCCTCATTTCCAATATGTTTTAGGAGTCCCACGAATTGTTCAGGGTTCACATTGAGACCCTGTCTGTCCCACGTTGTGACTGACAGACATCAGTGTTCACATTGTGAACCCTGTCTGTCCCACATTGTGACTGACAGGCATCAGTGTTCACATTGTGAACCCTGTCTGTCCCACATTGTGACTGACAGGCATCAGTGTTCACATTGTGAACCCTGTCTGTCCCACATTGTGACTGACAGGCATCAGTGTTCACATTGAGACCTTGTCTGTCCCACATTGTGACTGACGGGCATCAGTGTTCAAACTGAGACCCTGTCTGTCCCACATTGTGACTGACAGGCCTCAGTGTTCACATTGTGAACCCTGTCTGTCCCACATTGTGACTGACAGGCATCAGTGTTCACATTGTGAACCCTGTCTGTCCCACATTGTGACTGACAGGCATCAGTGTTCACATTGTGAACCCTGTCTGTCCCACATTGTGACTGACAGGCATCAGTGTTCACATTGTGAACCCTGTCTGTCCCACATTGTGACTGACAGGCCTCAGTGTTCACATTGAGACCCTGTCTGTCTGTCCCACATTGTGACTGACGGGCATCAGTGTTCACATTGTGAACCCTGTCTGTCCCACATTGTGACTGACAGGCATCAGTGTTCACATTGAGACCCTGTCTGTCCCACATTGTGACTGACAGGCGTCAGTGTTCACACTGAGACCCTGTCTGTCCCACATTGTGACTGACAGACATCAGTGTTCACATTGAGACCCTGTCTGTCTGTCCCACATTGTGACTGACGGGCATCAGGGTTCACATGCCATAATAATAGTTGTCTTTCTGATGTAAAGCTCTATCATTGACTCCTTTCCTGTTAAAATAATAGTATACATACATATAATAATAATAGTAATAATACATATCCTCTAGGCTAGTCTAGGGCACCATGTCAGATACCACCATTTTAAAACAACAATGTGAGACACTGAATCACTGTTGAATCACAAATAGTCGGGCTTGTGTTGTTTTGTGTTGATGTGTTGTCATGTTTTGTCGTGTTGTGATGTCATGTCATGTTGTCATGTCATGTGGTGTTGTGATGTCATGTTGTGATGTCATATTATGGTTGTCTGCAGGTCCATCCAAGCGGTAAAACCTTCACTCTGTCAGATGGAGAAGGGAAGGTCGCTGCTGTCGAACTCAACCAACCTGTGAGTGGAATGAATGACACCATTATAATGTAATACCAAAAGTCGGGGGGGAGGGTGGGGTTTGGGGTATGTTTAGGCCTGTCACAAAGATGCTAAATGATATTATACTGCATTGACATTTATACCACTCTAAATGATATTATAAACAGCTTATCACAGATCGAGTCGTTTGGAGGCCGATCACCCATCGGTGGCTGACGTGATGGGAATGTTTTATATTTTATATATATTTTCCAACAGCTGGAAGAAGAGCTGAGCGGGGCTGTGGAGGTGATAGGGATGGTGTCCAACAAGGGGACCATCATGGCCACCGCCTACACTGTGCTGCGGGAGGACAAGGGAATCACTTTTGGTACGTTTATCAACCCGTTGAGGAAAGGTCTAAATCCTGACAGTTTTCTGAAAAACCTCATGTTTCTGTTTCATGTCTTCTATGGACGTGTGATGATCTATTATTAATGTTACTATTATTGGTTTATGTTGTATAACGGTATAATCCATTGACTTCTCACAGATGTACACACGTTATTGTAGGCTATTATTACAACCTGTAATCTTTGTTGTTCCACACCCTGGAAGAAATGTGTTTGGTAACCCTAAAAGAATAATAATAGAAGATCTAGTGTGCCTTGAGCGAGGGGCGGTGCACACAAAATATGTTTTCTTTCATATATTTCATTTGACACTCATGGCTGTTGGTAGCGGCAAAAAGCACTCATGGGTCGTTTCATGGAAGTAAACATTAGAGCTTGTAAATCGGCTATTTTTGGACGATTCTTTCTTTTCTTCTTTTTTGTAACTTTTGATCTAAAATGCTCTTTGTTTTTCCCTCTGCTCTGCAGATCTGGAGCTGTACAACGAAGCGCTCAAAGTCATCCACGACTTCCCTCAACATTATCCCTTTGAAATGCCCTCCAGCAGCTACTGACCCTGGAAAGACCCTTCCGTTGTCCCCTCTGACCCTGGAGAAACCCGTCCGTTGTCCCGTCTGACCCTGGAGAAACCATTCCGTTTGTTCCCTGATGTTCTGATTTCACATTTATTTTGTTATTAGAAAACGTAAAAAAGAAGAAAAAAAACTATTTGTACAAAGATGGCGTGTCTTTCTAATAAATATAATCAGGTTGTTTTTGTTAGCACAGCACTCTGACTGGTGGTGCTTTCCTTGGCCTCAAAACGGCATTTATCAGACGCTCTTAATCCAGAGTGATTTACAGTAAGCATGAACAACACATGGTTGATACATCACATACATAGAAATAGTCATCTAGAATCATAAGAAACTCCCCCCCCTGTCAGGTGTAAAGGAGCAACTTGGACACTCAGGCATGAAGGAAGCATGAGTTCAAGTCCGTTGCTCTCCCCAGGTTGGCGGAGGGTGTGTAGAGCCCAGGATCACATTAGATAATTGACACAGGGGTGAAAAATGGGTTACATATTTGTGGGATAAAAATTAAGTAAAAAAAAAAAAGAATAATAATCATAAGCAAGCTAAGAACCTCCTAACATCTGTCTTAACAGTCGTGTAACGGCAATCTTTCACCTTCCAATATATATTTGCACGTGTTACGTTATGTCACAGGTGCTGGGAGTGATCCTACGCAGAGTATAACAGAAACGTAACAGATGGATGTCCAGTCTTATATCCAGTTTTAGTGTATTTGTTGAGCAGTTGAAATGAACATACCAGTGATGTTATTGTAGAAGTGTGTCTGTCTCTTGTTCTGCTGCTGCTGGTCAGAAGCGGTGTGCTCCCACCACCCCCTCCTGTGTCCTATCTGAAGCGCTGTGCTCCCACCACCCCCTCCTGTGTCCTATCTGAAGCGGTGTGCTCCCACCAGCCCCTCCTGTGTCCTATCTGAAGCGGTGTGCTCCCACCACCCTCTCCTGTGTCCTATCTGAAGCGGTGTGCTCCCACCAGCCCCTCCTGTGTCCTATCTGAAGCGGTGTGCTCCCACCATCCCCTCCTGTGTCCTATCTGAAGCGGTGTGCTCCCACCACCCCCTCCTGTGTCCTATCTGAAGCGGTGTGCTCCCACCAGCCCCTCCTGTGTCCTATCTGAAGCGGTGTGCTCCCACCATCCCCTCCTGTGTCCTATCTGAAGCGGTGTGCTCCCACCATCCCCTCCTGTGTCCTATCTGAAGCGGTGTGCTCCCACCAGCCCCTCCTGTGTCCTATCTGAAGCGGTGTGCTCCCACCAGCCCCTCCTGTGTCCTATCTGAAGCGATGTGCTCCCACCATCCCCTCCTGTGTCCTATCTGAAGCGGTGTGCTCCCACCAGCCCCTCCTGTGTCCTATCTGAAGCGGTGTGCTCCCACCAGCCCCTCCTGTGTCCTATCTGAAGCGGTGTGCTCCCACCATCCCCTCCTGTGTCCTATCTGAAGCGGTGTGCTCCCACCAGCCCCTCCTGTGTCCTATCTGATCTGATTAGTGCACCTGAGTGACCCTCTCTAAATACACACCCAGTGCTGTGAAATCTAAAGCCTGCCACCAAGTGTTCAAAAATAATATGCCAAACATAACCGATAATATAGCACCATCATAATGGCTCCTATACAAGTAGAATATCTGTACAATGAAACTCTTGAGTCTACACTGTAGAGTGCTGTCCACATAAAATCATATCTAAATGACATGCTTTGAGTCTTTGCATACGCCTGAAAGGTCGTTGAGGTTAATGTAAGTGCTATGGGGCCGTGATATGGAGTCTGTAGGGGTGGGTTTAGTAGTGCTATGGGGTCATGATATGGAGTCTGTAGGGGTGGGTTTAGTAGTGCTATGGGGCCATGATATGGAGTCTGTAGGGGTGGGTTTAGTAGTGCTATGGGGCCATGATATGGAGTCTGTATAGGGGTGGGTTTAGTAGTGCTATGGGGCCATGATATGGAGTCTGTAGGGGTGGGTTTAGTAGTGCTATGGGGCCATGATATGGAGTCTGTAGGGGTGGGTTTAGTAGTGCTATGGGGCCATGATATGGAGTCTGTAGAGGTGGGTTTAGTAGTGCTATGGGGCCATGATATGGAGTCTGTAGGGGTGGGTTTAGTAGTGATATGGGGTCATGATATGGAGTCTGTATAGGGGTGGGTTTAGTAGTGCTATGGGGCCATGATATGGAGTCTGTAGGGGTGGGTTTAGTAGTGCTATGGGGCCATGATATGGAGTCTGTAGGGGTGGGTTTAGTAGTGCTATGGGGCCATGATATGGAGTCTGTAGAGGTGGGTTTAGTAGTGCTATGGGGCCATGATATGGAGTCTGTAGAGGTGGGTTTAGTAGTGCTATGGGGCCATGATATGGAGTCTGTAGGGGTGGGTTTAGTAGTGCTATGGGGCCATCTCACGTTATTGTAGGCTATTATTACAACCTGTAATCTTTGTTGTTCCACACCCTGGAAGAAATGTGTTTGGTAACCCTAAAAGAATAATAATAGAAGATCTAGTGTGCCTTGAGCGAGGGGCGGTGCACACAAAATATGTTTTCTTTCATATATTTCATTTGACACTCATGGCTGTTAGTAGGAGTGAAATTGCGGAAAATTTGCGGAAATGGAAATTGCAGAAATTGCAGAAATTGTAATTGCGGAAATTGCGGAAAAATTGCGGAAATGGTAATTGCGGAAATTGCAGAAATTGTAATTGCGGAAATTGCGGAAAAATTGCGGAAATGGTAATTGCGGAAATGGAAATTGCGGAAATTGAAATTGCGGAAGTGGAAATTGCGGAATTTGCTAATGTTTCTCATCCTCCGCAACACTCAATTTTTCCGGTAAATACAACACATTGAGCAGGGCACTGCAGGGAGTTGAACCCCGTTCCGGTAAACCAGAAGTACGACACCAGTGCCTTAGCTTTTGTGTATTCAACTATTTGGGTAACATGTGAGCTTTATCCTCTAATTCATGGGCCTGGATTTTTTTTTTAATGACAACCATCTGTGCAGACTTTTTCTGGTTGGAGGACTATGAAAAACTGGAATTATGTTTTAGGAAAGGTACTTTTGCTTTGGCAGACTTTTTATGCAGGGCGTGGGAAATAAGGCAGAATGTTTTGTTTGTGTAAAAAAAAAAAAGGGAATATCAACAAAACATAATCTGTTTATTGTACACAATGCAATATTGAATGCAATGATATGGTGTGTCCTGTAAGCCCATGTGGGCTGGGCGCCTTTGGTGCATGACACAAAAATAAAGAAATCTATCTATCTATCTATTCAGGCCCATTCAATGAATCTATCACTACATTAGTTGCCTGTTCAAAACTAAACTACACTTTATGAAATCATTGTTGCAGCCTACACACATATATTCAGGCCCATTCAGAACACTTTTCCCAAATCTCAGTGATTTATCCACACATCGCTTTGTGTGTGTGTGTGTGTGTGTGTGTGTGTGTGTGTGTGTGTGGGCGTGTGTGCATGTGTGTGTGGGCGTGTGTGTGTGTCGCGTCGCCCTGCAGGTGCAATTGCGAGTGTGCGCTGTGTGCAGGGCACACTACTGAGTTTAAAAACAGTGGAGGGGGGCGAAATTCTAGTTATTATTATTATTATTATTTTTAATACAGCTTTGCGAACCACCCACATGATGCACTATACCGTGTGTACTTAAAATTAAATTAAATTGCGGTCGCTTTGCAGCGCTGCCTTTTCAAACACATTCCTTCCTGCGTACGTCGGTCATAATATTCACACGCCGTGAAGCTCAGCGTTATTCACACATACTGTATACGCTTATGTTATGATGGACATGTCGAAGCTATACTTCCAGGCCCCGGCCTGTCCTGTATGTATACAGTTACAGTAGTCTGCAGAACACTGTAATTATTACTTCGTCACTTTAATCATGTATAGGCCTACACTATGTCGTCATGTATCTATTCCATATATACCGTCTTCAAGTGGCTGTTATTATTATCATTATTATTTTTATTATGATTCGAGTCGCTGCAGTGTTTTTTTGGCCCACGGCGCATTTCAATTTCCATGACCCAAATGAGGATATGGATCAGATAGACCCAAATGAGGTCACCTGAACTTTGCCCATATTCGGTACTTTCATTGTTTCAGGAGGTGAACGTATGTTGTTCCAGTGAGGAGGAGAAGTTACGCACGGCCGATCTGGACTGAGAAGAACAGTAAAACGGTCGAGAAACGTTGACGTGTTTACGGTGTTGCACACACAGACACAGGGACAGACACACAGGGACAGACGTTCTGATTCTACGGCGAACAGTCGCGTAATGTAATGTAACGGAGCGGTTTATAGTAGGCTAGTCACCCCTCAAAAAGAGAATTCTGTCGTTTGGCGGTCTCTGCAGAATCAAGCATTCAACCAAGCCGTGTAAGAAATGCTAATAATAATAATGGGACAATACATAGAGATCTCTCTATAAAAATATGAATAATGGCTGAGATAGAAGCTTCCGTCTCTAGTCAAAGCTCACACAACTATTTAGAACCTGTTAATGTCAGGAAATCTACAGAAACACCGCCCTCTACTGGCCGTAAAGGGTCAACACAAGTTGCCACAGCATCGTTAAAAGTCAACGCATTCATTGTCACTTTGACATACATGTGCAGGTATAACAACAGCCAGCCTACATACAGTATTAGTCCATGCATGGGCAGAGCCAGGTTTTGGTACCAATAAGGTGTAGGCCTAAAAGGGTTTTTGTAGGTCTCTAGTTTATATTTTGGTATGATTGATAACTCCTCCAATTCAGTAGCTTAATGCTGGTTTATATATATGCCAGTTAACATAGATTGTGCATTGCATTCACCCATTCACCCATTCACACACACACACACACACACACACACACACAACACACACACACACACACACACACACACACACACACACACACACACCCCAGGGGTCCTTGAGGGAGTTCCAGGGGGTCCCCAGCTAAATGATAGTTAGGAATCAAATGGACCCTTATGGGTCTGTAACTCTGAGAGTGTACAAATGGGTCCATTTGTACACTCTCAGAGTTACATCAACATTGATTTTACAATATAAATCGGGGGTCTCCTTTCCAACCATGGCTGGCACCACCTCACCGTGTGGGCGGGGTTTGGAGCTGTCATGGTGATTGATTGATTGATTGATTGATTGATTGATGAGGGGGCGGGTGGATCGCTGCCACTTCACAGGGTACTCTCGTAAAAAGGTGATCAAGGGGGCGTGGCTGTAAAACTGTGTTTTATGGGCTATGTATGTACGTATGTAGCCTACTGTACTGTGTGTGTGTGTGTGTGTGTGTGTGTGTGTGTGTGTGTGTGTGGATGGGCCTGATGAGTAATAACTGTATGCTTTCTGTTGGCAGACGATGTGTTGATGAGATGAGAATGAGAGATACTTTCTTGTCCCACGGGGGGGGGGGGGGGGGGTGCACACTTAGTTTAGACTAGTCATTGGTTAGACATGGGTTAAGGTTAGGTTTAGGGTGAGGGTTAAGGTTAGGTTTAGGGTGAGGGTTAAGGTTATGTTTAGGGTGAGGGTTAAGGTTAGGTTTAGGGTGAGGGTTAAGGTTAGGTTTAGGGTGAGGGTTAAGGTTAGGTTTAGGGTGAGGGTTAAGGTTATGTTTAGGGTGAGGGTTAAGGTTAGGTTTAGGGTGAGGGTTAAGGTTAGGTTTAGGGTGAGGGTTAAGGTTATGTTTAGGGTGAGGGTTAAGGTTATGTTTAGGGTGAGGGTTAAGGTTAGGTTTAGGGTGAGGGTTAAGGTTATGTTTAGGGTGAGGGTTAAGGTTAGGTTTAGGGTGAGGGTTAAGGTTAGGTTTAGGGTGAGGGTTAAGGTTAGGTTTAGGGTGAGGGTTAAGGTTATGTTTAGGGTGAGGGTTAAGGTTAGGTTTAGGGTGAGGGTTAAGGTTAGGTTTAGGGTGGGACAGACAGTAGACAGTAGTGGAGACAGTAGTGTAGGGACAGTAGTGGACAGTAGTGTAGGGACAGTAGTGGACAGTAGTGGACCTAACCCTAACCCTAACCCAGCCAGCCAACCACCCAGCCAGCCAGCCAGCCAGCCACCCAGCCAGCCAGCCATCCAGCCATCCAGCCAGCCAGCCAGCCAGCCAGCCAACCAGCCAGCCAGCCAGCCAGCCAACCAGCCAGCCAGCCAGCCAGTCAGTCAACCAATCCAGAGCTGCCACTGCACATCAGCGGTTGCCAGACATTATGTCAAAGTAAGTGGTTCTATTTCATATTTTTCCCTCCTGGCATGTATAGTATATTACAGTGAGGCAATGTTCCATTCCTCTGTGTGCCAAACATGGTACTATTAACCACTTAATGGCCAGATTAACATCACTGCCTAGATATGAATCTGGAATTTTATATGGAAGATTATATTGAGTTATAGAGGCAAGGCCTAGCAGGAACCTGACCATGCAGTATAGGTTTGGGGATGTCTAGTTCAGTGGTTCCCAAAGTGGGCTCCGGGGACCCCCAGGGGGTCCCTGAGGGAGTTCCAGGGGGTCCCCATGAGCTAAATGATATAGTTTGGAACCAAATGGACCCTTGTGGGTGTGTGGATTCCATTTGTACACTCTCAGAGTTAAAATAACACTCTCAGAGTTAAAGTAATATTGATTTTATATGTATACAGTTACAGTAGTCTGCAGAACACTGTAATTATTACTTCATCACTTTAATCATGTATACACTATGTCGTCATGTATCTATTCCATATACCGTCTTCAAGTGCCTGTTATTATTATCATTATTATTTTTATTATGGTCTAAACCAATATCGTATCGTATCGTATCGTATCGTATCGTATCGTATCGTATCGTATCGTTGGCGGGTCCTTGGGGTCCAAGACAAATTTCTCATTTTCAATGAGAAGTTTTTTTTTTTACAAAATAAAGAAACCTTGAACCTCGATCTTGTGTGCAGGTATAGCCTACATAAGAGTGTTTGTCTTCCTTACAAACAACGCAGCAGCATAGATTATATAATAGATTATAATAGATTATATAATAGATTATATAGCATAACATTCAAAACAACAAACACAGCAAACACAGGGACAGAATAAAGAGAATAAGAGTAAAAATGCGGATGTTGTTTTCCCCGGTAGTAGCAAAGATATAGGTAAACTTTATGTGAGCACGTGTTCCATAAATATATAGTTTAAGAAGGATGTTCCATAATTATGTTATATATACAGTACAGCTAATTTAGTTTAGAAAGGTGCAATTTGGATATTTAGTTTAGAGTGCAAGAGTGTTTGATGAGAGGGAGGGAGAGAGAGAGGGACGGGAGAGAGAGAGGGAGAGAGAGAGAGAGAGAGAGACGAGAGAGAGAAGAGAGAGAGAGAGAGAGAGAGAGAGAGAGGGAGAGAGAGAGATATAGAGAGAGAGAGGGAGGGAGAGAGAGAGATAGAGAGAGAGATAGAGAGAGAGAGAGAGAGAGAGGGAGGGAGGGAGATGCGGGACAGTAGTGATGTGGGACAGACAGTAGACAGTAGTGGAGACAGTAGTGAAGGGACAGTAGTGGACAGTCAGTGGACAGTAGTGTAGGGACAGTAGTGGACAGTACGTGGACAGTAGTGTAGGGACAGTAGTGGACAGTAGTGTAGGGACAGTAGTGGACAGTAGTGGACAGTAGTGTAGGGACAGTTGTGGACAGTAGTGTAGGGACAGTAGTGGACAGTAGTGGACAGTAGTGTAGGGACAGTAGTGGACAGTAGTGGACAGTAGTGTAGGGACAGTAGTGGACAGTAGTGGACAGTAGTGTAGGGACAGTAGTGGACAGTAGTGGACAGTAGTGGACAGTAGTGGACAGTAGTGTAGGGACAGTAGTGGACAGTAGTGGACAGTAGTGTAGGGAACAGTAGTGGACCAGTAGTGTAGGGACAGTAGTGGACAGTAGTGGACAGTAGTGGAAAGTAGTGGACAGTAGTGGACAGTAGTGTAGGGACAGCAGTGTAGGGACAGTAGTGGACAGTAGTGGACAGTAGTGGACAGTAGTGTAGGGACAGTAGTGGACAGTAGTGGACAGTAGTGGACAGTAGTGGACAGTAGTGTAGGGACAGTAGTGGGACAGTAGTGGACAGTAGTGTAGGGACAGTAGTGGACAGTAGTGGACAGTAGTGGACAGTAGTGTAGGGACAGTAGTGGACAGTAGTGGACAGTAGTGGACAGTAGTGTAGGGACAGTAGTGGACAGTAGTGGACAGTAGTGTAGGGACAGTAGTGGACAGTCGTGTAGGGACAGTAGTGGACAGTAGTGGACAGTAGTGGACAGTAGTGTAGGGACAGTAGTGGACAGTAGTGTAGGGACAGTAGTGGACAGTAGTGTAGGGACAGTAGTGGACAGTAGTGGACAGTAGTGGACAGTAGTGATGCAGACAGTGACAGTAGTACAGTAGACAGTAGTGGAAGAAGTTTTTAAGAAATTGACCTGTATTCCAAAAATGTACAAAAGGCATCAATATATACTTAAAGTATAGCCAAGTAAAAGTATCTTTTCTAACAGCCTGGAGCTGTGCAGCTGCCATGTTGTAGCAAGTTCACACCTAACATCTGCTGCAGCCAGCCAGCCAGCCAGCCAGCCAGCCCAGCCAGCCAGCCAGCCAGCCAGCCAGCCAGCCAGCCAGCCAGCCAGCCAGCCAGCCAGCCAGCCAGTCAGTCAGCCAGCCAGCCAGCCAGCCAGCCAGTCAAGCCAGTCAGTCAGTCAGTCAGTCAGCCAGCCAGCCAGCCAGCCAGCCAGCCAGCCAACCAACCAGCCAGCCAGCCAGCCAGCCAGCCAACCAGCCAGCCAGCCAGCCAGTCAACCAATCCAGAGCTGCCACTGCACATCAGCGGTTGCCAGACATTATGTCAAAGAAAGTGGTTCTATTTCATATTTTCCCTCCTGGCATGTATAGTAACAATTACTGTGAGGCAATGTTCCATTCCTCTGTGTGCCAAACATGATATTATTAACCACTTAATGGCCAGATTAACATCACTGCCTAGATATGAATCTGGAATTTTATATGGAAGATTATATTGAGTTATAGAGGCAAGGCCTATAGCAGGAACATGACCATGCAGTATGTTTGGGGATGTCTAGTTCAGTGGTTCCCAAAGTGGGCTCCGGGGACCCCCAGGGGGTACCTGAGGGAGTTCCAGGGGGTCCCCATGAGCTAAATGATATAGTTTGGAACCAAATGGACCCTTGTGGGTGTGTGGATTCCATTTGTACACTCTCAGAGTTAAATAACACTCTCAGAGTTAAAGTAACATTGATTTTACAATAATTATAAAGTGGTGTCTCAGAGATAGAAATGCCATTAAATGGGGGTCCGTAGACTAAATGCATGTCAAACTGGGGGTCCTTGAAATTAAACGGGTTGAGAATCACTGCTGGAGCCGTAATAATCTTCTCATATGGGGGTCCCTGGGATATGTTTTTCAAACGGGGGTCCGCGGGGCTAATTAGTGTCAATGTGGGGGTCCTTGACGTGAAAAAGACCAGTTAGTTTTCTGGGGATGTTGTTTTTCGTTAGCTCGAGTGGTTCATGTTTTTAGGATGTATAAAATACTGCCAGTATGTTTTTTAAGTATCATACAATTGTTAAACATTTATAAGTGTGCATTTTCTGTTGAATGATCTAAAAAAAGCCCAATATTATGTTTTCGTTTCACTCTGTCTTGTTTGTTTTAAAAAAAATATTTTATGACTTGGCGCTGCATGCTTGTTAACCCTGAGATGACCACAGTATAAAGTGCAGCTTGCAGGGCTGAGTTGATGGCCTGTAGTAACCAAATGAACCCCAGCATACCTGTCCATTTAACCACATGAACCCCAGCATACCTGTCCATTTACCACATGAACCCCAGCATACCTGTCCATTTAACCACATCAACCACATGAACCCCAGCATACCTGTCCATTTAACCACATCAACCACATGAACCCCAGCATACCTGTCCATTTAACCACATGAACCCCAGCATACCTGTCCATTTAACCACATCAACCAATGAACCCCAGCATACCTGTCCATTTAACCACATCAACCACATGAACCCCAGCATACCTGTCCATTTAACCACATCAACCACATGAACCCCAGCATACCTGTCCATTTAACCACATGAACCCAGCATACCTGTCCATTTAACCACATCAACCAATGAACCCCAGCATACCTGTCCATTTAACCACATCAACCACATGAACCCCAGCATACCTGTCCATTTAACCACATCAACCACATGAACCCCAGCATACCTGTCCATTTAACCACATGAACCCCAGCATACCTGTCCATTTAACCACATCAACCACATGAACCCCAGCATACCTGTCCATTTAACCACATGAACCCCAGCATACCTGTCCATTTAACCACATCAACCACATGAACCCCAGCATAACCTGTCCATTTAACCACATCAACCACATGAAACCCCAGCATACCTGTCCATTTAACCACATGAACCCCAGCATACCTGTCCATTTAACCACATCAACCACATGAACCCCAGCATACCTGTCCATTTAACCACATGAACCCCAGCATACCTGTCCATTTAACCACATCAACCAAATGAACCCCAGCATACCTGTCCATTTAACCACATGAACTCTCTACGGTCC
>NC_137878.1:41799875-41835441 GCF_963924005.1 Protomyctophum bolini | reverse complement strand
TAGCAGTACTACACTAGAGTTGAATTCATAAATTAGATGATTATTAGCAGTACTACACTAGAGTTGAATTCATAAATTGGATGATTATTAGCAGTACTACACTAGAGTTTAATTCATAAAGTAGATGATTATTACATCTCATACAGCAGTACTACACTAGAGTTGAATTCATAAATTGGATGATTATTAGCAGTACTACACTAGAGTTTAATTCATAAAGTAGATGATTATTACATCTCATACAGCAGTACTACACTAGAGTTGAATTCATAAATTGGATGATTATTAGCAGTACTACACTAGAGTTTAATTCATAAATTAGATGATTATTAGCAGTACTACACTAGAGTTTAATTCATAAATTGGATGATTATTAAATCTCATACTGTACCAGTTCTACACTCACTGGAGTGTAATTATTTTTGGTCAGCTTTGCATTAATTCAACAAAGACATGATTAATTTACAGTTCAGACTGTGAAGAGAAATATCAAAGTGTGTACATGCTTCAGACGGTGAAGAGAATATCAAAGTGTGTACATGATTCAGTAAGCTGGAAGGTCCTTCTGTGTGCATGAGACCTACCGTCCTGCTAAACATTTTACACTACGTAAATATTGCATATATTTGGTACAAATAACTCAGATATAAAATGTCCCTTTCTCTGCAGGGTCGACCTGGTCTCAGAGGTGAAAGGTAGGACTGTTTCCATGTCTACAAATCATTTAACAGGTCCTATGAAGCATGTCCCCAAACCCCTCCTATATTCAGCTACAGATGGTCTGGATGTCCCCAAACCACTCCTATATTCAGCTATAGAGGTCTGGATGTCCCCAAACCCCTCCTATATTCAGCTACAGATGGTCTGGATGTCCCCAAACCCCTCCTATATTCAGCTACAGAGGTCTGGATGTCCCCAAACCCCTCCTATATTCAGCTACAGATGGTCTGGATGTCCCCAAACCCCTCCTATATTCAGCTACAGAGGTCTGGATGTCCCCAAACCCCTCCTATATTCAGCTACAGATGGTCTGGATGTCCCCAAAACCACCTCCTATATTCGCTATAGAGGTCTGGATGTTCCCAAACCCCTCCTATATTCAGCTACAGAGGTCTGGATGTCCCCAAACCCCTCCTATAATCAGCTACAGATGTCTGGATGTCCCCAAACCCCTCCTATATTCAGCTATAGAGGTCTGGATGTCCCCAAAACCCCTCCTATATTCAGCTACAGATGGTCTGGATGTCCCAAACCCTCCTATATTCAGCTACAGATGGTCTGGATGTCCCCAAACCCCTCCTATATTCAGCTATAGAGGTCTGGATGTCCCCAAACCCCTCCTATATTCAGCTACAGATGGTCTGGATGTCCCCCAAACCCCTCCTATATTCAGCTACAGATGGTCTGGATGTCCCTAAACCCCTCCTATATTCGCTATAGAGGTCTGGATGTCCCCAAACCCCTCCTATATTCAGCTATAGAGGTCTGGATGTCCCCAAACCCCTCCTATATTCAGCTATAGATGGTCTGGATGTTCCCAAACCCCTCCTATTCAGCTATAGAGGTCTGGATGTCCCCAAACCCCTCCTATATTCAGCTATAGATGGTCTGGATGTCCCCAAACCCCTCCTATATTCAGCTATAGAGGTCTGGATGTCCCCAAACCCCTCCTATATTCAGCTATAGAGCGTCGCAGTCCCTCCCCCTTTCAGAACAACGAGTGGCCCAGGAAATAAATCCCAATGCATTTGTCCCATATAGGCATTTCTTAAGTATTTATTTAAAGACGGTTACGCCGCGGACAAAGCCAACTCGGATCGTGACAAATCATGACAATGAACACAATGTTTTGGGACGATCAAATCATTTATAAGAAGAAAAACAAAACAAATAGTGTGGTCTCCTGACTTTCTTTTCTTCTTTCTAATGATTTGATCGGCCCAAAACATTGTGTTCATTGTCATGATTTGTCACGATCCGAGTTGGCTTTGTCCGTGGCGAGAACCGTCTTTAAATAAATACTTTAAGAAATGCCTATGAGGGAAAATGAACGGCGATTTATTTTCCGGGTCTCTCGAGGGGGCGGGACTGCGACGCTCTATGGAGGCTATGCGCGTGACATCATCGTCATACCTGGAAGTTATGCGGGAACGTCTACTGAGTGTCACAAAACTACTTCCTGTCCTCGACAGCCCAGACATCAATCAGAAAAGTCCTATTGATTGCATTAAATTACTTTAAACGACATTAAACTCACTCTGCCACTCGATCTGCCATTCACTTTATGCAATGCGGAAATGGAAGCCATCGTTCTCACCATAATTCAAATCTAAACATTTTTGTAAAGAAATGTTGTTTAAAGAAATATCTGCCTAATGATGACTGGAGGACGGTCTCTCTCTCTCTCTCTCTCTCTCTCTCTCTCTCTCTCTCTCTCTCTCTCTCTCTCTCTCTCTCTCTCTCTCTCTCTCTTCTCCTCTCTCTCTCTCCTCTCATCTCTCTCTGTCTCTCTCTCTCTCTCTCTGTCTGTCTCTCTCTCTCTCTGTCCTCTCTGTCTCTCTCTCTTCTCTCTCTCTCTCTCTCTCTCTCTCTCTCTCTGTCTCTCTCTCTCTCTCTCTCTAGGGGGAGCGAGGAGAGTGTGGAGCCCCTGGGATGAAAGGAGAACAAGTAGGTCTTTGTTTATTATACTGTAATACTCTATGGTTTACTGTAAACAGTAGCATAGTGGCTACTCTACTCTACTCTACTCTACTCTACTCTACTCTACTCTACTCTACTGTACTGTACATTTACTGTAAACAGACACGTCATTATGTGATGTTTTCTGCTCTCGTCTCTCAGGGTTTGGCTGGAACGGCGGGACCACGAGGCCCCAGAGAGAGCAGGTGAGTTTGGATTTATTTAACGCCTTTTGGTGTTTTAAGCATTACGCTACACTTTGGCTATTGAAAAACAGCAGATCTACAAGCTCATAACAGCTGATTGAACACGTGCAGCTGATTGAGACCAGGGTGACTGACAGCATCCAAACACCTCCTTTGAGGGACAGAAGTGTCGCTTGTGTGTTTTAGTCAAAAGTAGCACAGCTGCTTCTCAGACATTTTTGGATACGTATAATTATCGCCCCAATCCATCATGCATCCATCTTCAACCACTTGGCCCCAATATAACCACCCTGTGTCCATCACTGACCCCAATACAACCACCCTGTGTCCATCACTGGCCCTGTAGACCCAATACAACCACCCTGTGTCCATCACTGGCCCTGTAGACCCAATACAACCACCCTGTGTCCATCACTGACCCCAATACAACCACCCTGTGTCCATCACTGACCCAATACAACCACCCTGTGTCCATCACAGGCCCTGTAGACCCAATACAACCACCCTGTGTCCATCACTGACCCAATACAACCACCCTGTGTCCATCACTGACCCCAATACAACCACCCTGTGTCCATCACTGACCCAATACAACCACCCTGTGTCCATCACTGACCCCAATACAACCACCCTGTGTCCATCACTGACCCAATACAACCACCCTATGTCCATCACTGGCCCTGTAGACCCAATACAACCACCCTGTGTCCATCACTGACCCCAATACAACCACCCTGTGTCCATCACTGACCCTGTAGTCCCAATACAACCACCCTGTGTCCATCACTGGCCCTGTAGACCCAATACAACCACCCTGTGTCCATCACTGGCCCTATAGACCCAATACAACCACCCTGTGTCCATCACTGACCCAATACAACCACCCTGTGTCCATCACTGGCCCCAATACAACCACCCTGTGTCCATCACTGACCCAATACAACCACCCTGTGTCCATCACTGGCCCCAATACAACCACCCTGTGTCCATCACTGACCCAATACAACCACCCTGTGTCCATCACTG
Organism: Protomyctophum bolini; assembly: GCF_963924005.1. Lineage (NCBI taxonomy): Eukaryota > Metazoa > Chordata > Actinopteri > Myctophiformes > Myctophidae > Protomyctophum > Protomyctophum bolini. The sequence goes on along the minus strand of NC_137878.1, from coordinate 41,831,530 downwards.
ACCCAATACAACCACCCTGTGTCCATCACTGGCCCCAATACAACCACCCTGTGTCCATCACTGACCCAATACAACCACCCTGTGTCCATCACTGACCCAATACAACCACCCTGTGTCCATCACTGACCCTGTAGACCCAATACAACCACCCTGTGTTCATCACTGACCCCAATACAACCACCCTGTGTCCATCACTGACCCTGTAGACCCAATACAACCACCCTGTGTCCATCACTGACCCTGTAGACCCAATACAACCACCCTGTGTCCATCACTGACCCCAATACAACCACCCTGTGTCCATCACTGACCCCAATACAACCACCCTGTGTCCATCCTTCACATCCGCGCTGCGCTCGAACACACACACACACACACACACACACACACACACACACACACACACACACACACACACACACACACACACACACACACACACACACACACACACACACAGAGAGAGAGAGAGAGAGAGAGCTGTGCACTCATGGAATGTGATGCAGGGATTAGAAACTCATCCCGTTCCAATGTCTCTCGCCCCAACGCTGCCATGTGAACCACGGGAGCTTTGTCACCGAGCAGACTGTGTTCTGTAGGATTAGCATGTTATCCATGGTCTCTCTACCCGCTCTCTCTCTCTCTCTCTCTCCCCCCATGTTATCCATGGTCTCTCTACCGCTCTCTCTCTCTCTCTCTCTCTCTCTCTCTCTCTCTCTCTCTCTCTCCCCCCCATGTTATCCATTCTCTCTCTCTCTCTCTCCTCTCTCTCTCTCTCTCCCCCATGTTATCCATTCTCTCTCTCTCTCTCTCTCTCTCTCTCTCTCTCCCCATGTTATCCATTCTCTCTCCTCTCCTTAAGCATGTTGCCCGCCCCCCCCCCCCCCATAGGGTCATTTAAGGCTCAAGGGTCAAGGTTCAAGGTTCATAGAATCATAACACAGTGCAGGTGCAGGGTATATATATTTATATATTTATATATTTATATATTTATATCGCTTTTATCCAAAGCCACATAGATTGTGCATTACACACACACATGCACACACACACACACACACACACACACACACACACCACACACCTTTACATAGATTGTGCATTACATTCACCCATTCACACACGCACATGCACATGCACACGCACGTGCAAACGCACGTGCACACACCTTTACATAATATACATTGTGCATTACATTTAAACGCACCGATGGCATGTGTGAAACCATGCAAGGCACAAACCTGCACATCAGGAGCAATCAGGGGTTCAGAGTCTTGCTCAAGGACACTGACTCTGGGGTGGGGGGGGGGGGGGGGGGGAGCCCACATGGGATCGAACCGGGCACCGGGCCTCTCTACCGGCCACTCTACCGCTGATCCACTGCCGTGGAGAGAGACAGATGAAGCATGTACAAAACCACTAATACATTCCCTGGCATTGACGGAGATCTGTCTGTGTGTGTGTGTGCGTGTGCGTGTGCGTGTGTGTGTGTGTGTGTGTGTGTGCGTGTGTGTGTGTGTGTGTGCGTGCGTGTGCGTGTGCGTGTGTTTCCAGGGGGTGAGAGGAGAGCAGGGGGACCAGGGGAGTGAAGGACCAATGGGACCCAAAGTAAGACCGAAAAGCATTCATTCCAATTAACGGCTTTATGGTTAAAACATGATTATTATTATTAATTATTAGGGATGCGCGATTAATCGGTAGCATATATCGCTATCGGAATACATACATGTAGTTAGGGTGCTTATAAAGGTGATGTAATGAATCTAACATGTTAATGAGAGTGCTTATAAAGGTGATGTAATGAATCTAACATGTTAATGAGGGTGCTTATAAAGGTGATGTAATGAATCTAATATGTTAATGAGGGTGCTTATGAAGGTGATGTAATGAATCTAACATGTTAATGAGGGTGCTTATAAAGGTGATGTAATTAATCTAATATGTTAATGAGGGTGGTTATAGAGGTGATGTAATGAATCTAATATGTTAATGAGGGTGGTTATAGAGGTGATGTAATGAATCTAATATGTTAATGAGGGTGGTTATAGAGGTGATGTAATGAATCTAATATGTTAATGAGGGTGCTTATAGAGGTGATGTAATGAATCTAATATGTTAATGAGGGTGGTTATAGAGGTGATGTAATGAATCTAACATGTTAATGAGGGTGGTTATAGAGGTGATGTAATGAATCTAATATGTTAATGAGGGTGCTTATAGAGGTGATGTAATGATGATGTCGTCTCACTAAAGGGTGACCGTGGACCGGGCGGAGCCACTGGACCCCCAGGAGACGCGGGCGTTGGATTCCCTGGACCCAAGGTGACCTCAATGCAATGCAATGCAATGCAATGCAATTCAATTCAATTCAATTCAAATTCCAATTCCAATTCAATCCAATCCAATCCAATCCAACCCAACCCAATCCAATTCAATTCAATTCAATTCAATTCAATTCAATTCAATTCAATTCAATTCAATTCAATCCAATTCAATTCAATTCAATTCAATTCACTCCAACTCCAACTCGAACTAGAATGTCAATTCATTTCAATTAAATTTACATCGTTGTGTGTGTTCAACAAGATTTTGATATTTAGTCGAGTAAGACCCAGTCCGAAAAAAGAGTATATTATGGATGAACTATAGCAGCGGCAGTGCAGAGGGTGCAAAACGTGATTGACATAAAGCCAGGTTGATTTTTTTTTTAATTAATTTTCTTATGTTCTCCGAAATTCGATATGCGGCAGAAAAACAACTATACGAACCATCTAGTGTGAAACCAGCCAACCACTGACCTTTGACCTTCTGTCTTCTTTAGGGAGACAAGGGGAACCAAGGACGATCCGGCCCGGCTGGAGCCATGGGTGTTGGTCAGGCAGGACCCACGGTGAGTCCAGATGGAGGGTGTTGGTCAGGCAGGACCCACGGTGAGTCCAGATGGAGGGTGTTGGTCAGGCAGGACCCACGGTGAGTCCAGATGGAGGGTGTTGGTCAGGCAGGACCCACGGTGAGTCCAGATGGAGGGTGTGGGTCTCTATGGACCCACGGTGAGTCCAGATGGAGGGTGTGGGTCTCTATGGACCCACGGTGAGTCCAGATGGAGGGTGTTGGTCAGGCAGGAGGGTGTTGGTCAGGCAGGACCCACGGTGAGTCCAGATGGAGGGTGTTGGTCAGGCATGACCCACGGTGAGTCCAGATGGAGGGTGTGGGTCTGTATAGGGACCCATGGTGAGTCCAGATGGAGGGTGTGGGTCTGTATAGGGACCCATGGTGAGTCCAGATGGAGGGTGTGGGTCTGTATAGGGACCCATGGTGAGTCCAGATGGAGGGTGTGGGTCTGTATAGGGACCCATGGTGAGTCCAGATGGAGGGTGTGGGTCTGTATAGGGACCCATGGTGAGTCCAGATGGAGGGTGTGGGTCTGTAGGGACCCATGGTGAGTCCAGATGGAGGGTGTGGGTCTGTATAGGGACCCATGGTGAGTCCAGATGGAGGGTGTGGGTCTGTATAGGGACAAGCTGTCGTTAGTTGCTTCGATATTAATTGATTAAAACACAAACAACTTTCAAAATGGTTCAGCGATCGTCTATACATTATAGATCTGCTGTTTTTGCTACTTTGGCACGACATCATTTAAATAAATAAAAGCTGAAATAATGACATGTTTCTGCCTGACAACGATAATGAAAGACGGCATTGAACGGGCTGTCCACAAGGTGGCGCTCTACTCCCAGCAAACACTCAGTAGTTGTAATGAATGAACTCACCTGTAGAGCAGGTTCTTTATGGATTTACTCCATTCTTTACCTCCAGATCTGCAGAACAGACACAGTAAACAGAACATCAGACACACAGTGAACAGAACAACAGACACACAGTAAACAGAACATCAGACACACAGTGAACAGAACAACAGACACAAAGTGAACAGAACAACAGACACACAGACACAACATGGATGCATTTCTACCTCCAGACAGGAAGTGAACCCTTTTGAACCTGTCCTGGCTGTGGCCATAGCAAAACTGTAACCACAGCTCCATCTACTGGTGGACTGATGGTATGGCATGACCATACATACAACACCTTGGAAGCCTGCAGCTTCATTTTGACCAGAATTATGCATTTTGTTTAGCTTTAGTTTTACAAATTAAGTACAAATTATACATCAACAATGAAAAGAAAGAAAACAGCCACAAGAGGGCGTTCACAGAGAACAGGCTGAAGCTAAAAGCGTATAAGTTCCTCTCCTTCTCACAACCAAACGTTCCAGACGTGTGTTTCTCATCTCATCTCATCTCCAGGGACCCCCGGGACCTCCTGGGAGTCAGGGACCTCAGGGCTTCGCCGGAGAAGGTCTACCTGGAACTAAAGTAAGATTCTCTTCAATAGTTCTCATTTAGTTTTAGTCACATTTTATAGTCACCTGGAATGTCTTAGTGTTTGTCTAGTTTTAGTCGACTAAATCTACAGGTGATTTAGTCGAACAAAATGCATTTTGGCGAGGCCCTGATGCCGTCGTAACGACTGATTTTACGCTTGCTGAAAATAGCCGATCTACACTGTGTTGTAGTTTGTAGATCTGCTCTTTTCAGCATGCAACCAAGTGTAAAATGACTTTTTGTCCACTAGTCCCTTCCTGACATATTATTGTTCCCTGTGTGTGTGTGTGCGTGTGCGTGTGCATGTGCGTGTGCGTGTGCGTGTGCGTGCGTGTGCGTGTGTGTGTGTGTGTGTGACATCATCAAAGGGGGACCGCGGTTACGAGGGTCAAAAGGGCAGCCGCGGACCGCCGGGGCTCGGGGTCAAAGGTGACCAGGTAGGATTGACCCCATGGCTGGGAGGTATATCATGACCTCTGACCTTTAGGATTGGACCTCTCGCTGTTCACAGTGTTATAACAAGACATGACCTCTGTCTGACCTTTGACCTCTGACCTTCCAGGGAACTTCAGGAGCCCCCGGCCTTCCAGGGCTGATGGGATTTCCAGGAGCCGGTATCCAAGGAGACAAGGTAAACATCTGTATTAACCAATGAGGAGCTGGTATCCAAGGAGACACATCTTTATTAACCAATGAGGAGCCGGTATCTTTATGAACTGTGGTCCGTCTGTGTGCTTTCAGGGAGACCAGGGCCCCGCCGGGCCCTCGGGGCCCAGGGGACCTCCGGGCCTGGGGATCATTGGACCTAAGGTAAGACGAGAGGCCCTCCGGGCCGTGGGGTCATCATTGGACCTCGGGTTGGTGGCAGCGGGCAGTGGTTCAACCAATCAGCGGGCAGTGGTTCAACCAATCAACGAGACCTGCATTTTGTTTTTCTTCCGGCACACACAGAGAAGTCGAAGCGTATTCACGCGTGAAATCGTTGCGTGCGGTATCGGCGAATATGCCAGTCTAACCAGTGATCCCACACAGGGGTAAGGGGTCGACACTATGCCAGTCTAACCAGTGATCCCACACAGGGGTAAGGGGTCGACCCTATGCCAGTCTAACCAGTGATCCCACACAGGGGTAAGGGGTCGACCCTATGCCAGTCTAACCAGTGATCCCACACAGGGGTAATAAAGGGTCGACACTATGCCAGTCTAACTATCCCACACAGGGGTAAGGGGTCGACACTATGCCAGTCTAACCAGCGATCCCACACAGGGGTAAGGGGTTGACACTATGCCAGTCTAACCAGCGATCCCACACAGGGGTAAGGGGTCGACACTATGCCAGTCTAACTATCCCACACAGGGGTAAGGGGGTCGACACTATGCCAGTCTAACCAGCGATCCCACACAGGGGTAAGGGGTTGACACTATGCCAGTCTAACCAGTGATCCCACACAGGGGTAAGGGGTCGACACTATGCCAGTCTAACCAGCGATCCCACACAGGGGTAAGGGGGTCGACACTATGCCAGTCTAACCAGCGATCCCACACAGGGGTAAGGGGTTGACACTATGCCAGTCTAACCAGTGATCCCACACAGGGGTAAGGGGGTTGACACTATGCCAGTCTGACCAGTGATCCCACACAGGGGTAAGGGGGTTGACACTATGCCAGTCTAACCAGTGATCCCACACAGGGGTAAGGGGGTTGACACTATGCCAGTCTGACCAGTGATCCCACACAGGGGTAAGGGGTCGACACTATGCCAGTCTAACCAGTGATCCCACACAGGGGTAAGGGGCTGACACTATGCCAGTCTAACCAGCGATCCCACACAGGGGTAAGGGGTCGACACTATGCCAGTCTAACCAGTGATCCCACACAGGGGGTAAGGGGGTTGACACTATGCCAGTCTAACCAGTGATCCCACACAGGGGTAAGGGGTTGACACTATGCCAGTCTAACCAGTGATCCCACACAGGGGGTAAGGGGCCGACACTATCTGGCAGGTAGATAAAATGTCGGGGCATGTGGAGTTTGCTTTGGAGTCTGCTATAAACACAGCACGAGTTAAAATAAGTAGTTGTCTTTTTCCTAATCATTATAAATATAATTCTCTGGTATCGGATCGGGAACAAAAAAAAGTGTATTATCGGGACATCCCTAGTTTTAAAGTGTATTATCGGGACATCCCTAGTTTTAAAGTGTATTATCGGGACATCCCTAGTTTTACTTTTAGTCTAGTTTAGTCTCTATAGTCCATTAACCGTTGCCTGACCTTAACTAACGTGCAGTTCTGCCCTGTGCCTGCAGGGGGACCAAGGGTTCCCGGGGGAGTCCGGCCCGCCGGGGGAGAGGGGCCTGGGGGAGCCCGGACCCAAGGTGAGGCCCCGCCCCTCAGCTCACTCCTGATTGGATGAGAAACCGTTCATTAAAGAACTGGAGAGACCACTGTTACTGAACACACACTCTATCTATAACTCTATCTATAATTCACATAACGATGATTACTGTCACAATATAGAGCTATTTAACAGTTACTGAACACACTCTATAGCGATGATTAATGTCACAATATAGAGCTATTTAACACTGTTACTGAACACACTCTATAGCAATGATTACTGTCACAATATAGAGCTATTTAACAGTGTTACTGAACACACTCTATAGCAATGATTACTGTCACAATATAGAGCTATTTAACAGTGTTACTGAACACACTCTATAGCAATGATTACTGTCACAATATAGAGCTATTTAACACTGTTACTGAACACACTCTATAGCAATGATTACTGTCACACTATAGAGCTATTTAACACTGTTACTGAACACACTCTATAGCAATGATTACTGTCACACTATAGAGCTATTTAACACTGTTACTGAACACACTCTATAGCAATGATTACTGTCACAATATAGAGCTATTTAACACTGTTACTGAAACACACTCTATAGCAATGATTACTGTCACAATATAGAGCTATTTAACACTGTTACTGAACACACTATAGCAATGATTACTGTCACACTATAGAGCTATTTAACACTGTTACTGAAACACACTCTATAGCAATGATTACTGTCACAATATAGAGCTATTTAACACTGTTACTGAACACACTCTATAGCAATGATTACTGTCACACTATAGAGCTATTTAACACTGTTACTGAACACACTCTATAGCAATGATTACTGTCACAATATAGAGCTATTTAACACTGTTAATGAACACACTCTATAGCAATGATTACTGTCACACTATAGAGCTATTTAACAGTTACTGAACACACTCTATAGCGATGATTACTGTCACACTATAGAGCTATTTAACACTGTTACTGAACACACTCTATAGCAATGATTACTGTCACAATATAGAGCTATTTAACAGTTACTGAACACACTCTATAGCAATGATTACTGTCACACTATAGAGCTATTTAACACTGTTACTGAACACACTCTATAGCAATGATTACTGTCACAATATAGAGCTATTTAACACTGTTACTGAACACACTCTATAGCAATGATTACTGTCACAATATAGAGCTATTTAACACTGTTTACTGAACACACACTATAGCAATGATTACTGTCACAATATAGAGCTATTTAACACCGTTACTGAACACACTCTATAGCAATGATTACTGTCACAATATAGAGCTATTTAACACTGTTTACTGAACACACACTATAGCAATGATTACTGTCACAATATAGAGCTATTTAACACCGTTACTGAACACACTCTATAGCAATGATTACTGTCACAATATAGAGCTATTTAACACTGTTACTGAACACACACTATAGCAATGATTACTGTCACAATATAGAGCTATTTAACAGTTACTGAACACACTCTATAGCAATGATTACTGTCACAATATAGAGCTATTTAACAGTTACTGAACACACTCTATAGCAATGATTACTGTCACAATATAGAGCTATTTAACAGTTACTGAACACACTCTATAGCAATGATTACTGTCACAATATAGAGCTATTTAACACTGTTACTAAACACACACTATAGCAATGATTACTGTCACAATATAGAGCTATTTAACACCGTTACTGAACACACTCTATAGCAATGATTACTGTCACAATATAGAGCTATTTAACACCGTTACTGAACACACACTCTATAGCAATGATTACTGTCACACTATAGAGCTATTTAACAGTTACTGAACACACTCTATAGCAATGATTACTGTCACAATATAGAGCTATTTAACAGTTACTGAACACACACTATAGCAATGATTACTGTCACAATATAGAGCTATTTAACAGTTACTGAACACACTCTATAGCAATGATTACTGTCACAATATAGAGCTATTTAACAGTTACTGAACACACACTATAGCAATGATTACTGTCACAATATAGAGCTATTTAACAGTTACTGAACACACACTATAGCAATGATTACTGTCACAATATAGAGCTATTTAACACTGTTACTGAAACACACACTATAGCAATGATTACTGTCACAATATAGAGCTATTTAACAGTTACTGAACACACACTATAGCAATGATTACTGTCACAATATAGAGCTATTTAACAGTTACTGAACACACTCTATAGCAATGATTACTGTCACAATATAGAGCTATTTAACAGTTACTGAACACACACTATAGCAATGATTACTGTCACAATATAGAGCTATTTAACACTGTTACTGAAACACACTCTATAGCAATGATTACTGTCACAATATAGAGCTATTTAACAGTTACTGAACACACTCTATAGCGATGATTACTGTCACAATATAGAGCTATTTAACACTGTTACTGAACACACACTATAGCAATGATTACTGTCACAATATAGAGCTATTTAACACTGTTACTGAACACACACTATAGCAATGATTACTGTCACACTATAGAGATATTTAACACTGTTAGTGAACACACACTATAGCAATGATTACTGTCACAATATAGAGCTATTTAACACTGTTACTAAACACACTCTATAGCAATGATGATCAATATTGCTCCTTAACTTAAAAAAAAGTTTTTTCAAAGTTACAGCAGATTTAAATGAAACATCTGAGCAGAAATATTGACAGCTCTGCATGTGTGTGTGTGTGTGTGTGTGTGTGTGTGTGTGTGTGTGTGTGTACAGGGGGAGGGGGGCCCTGAGGGCACTGCTGGGATACCTGGCATTCCTGGTGAGGACGGAGCTGTGGGGCCAAAGGTCAGTGACCTTCTGGGGGCCAAAGGTCACCAGTTGTGGAAAGATACTTAATTGCTTTACTCTCAAGTACTGTACTGTACTGTACTGTACTGTACTGTACTGTACTGTACTGTACTGTACTGTACTGTACTGTACTGTAACTACTGTACCGTACCATTCCGTACCATATATATTAATGTAATACTAATTCTCTCCACCAGGGGGAGATGTGTGATTAATGTGTGTACGTATTAATGTAATACTAATTCTCTCCACCAGGGGGAGATGGGATTACCAGGATCCAGAGGCCTAGAGGGAGTCCCCGGGAAAGGCGTCCCCGGAGAAAAGGTCAGATGCACACAAAGGTTCCACGTTGTCTCCATGTCTGTCTGAGTCACGGCAGCTTTAATGTGATCACGGAACATCCTGGATTAACGACAAGACAAACAGTCACAGAAATACATATGCAAATACGACGTGAGCTCAAAGAACACTGGGAGTGTCAATGTTTACACACCTTCTGTCAGCCTCTGACACATCGCACGCACGCACACACACGTGCACACACGCACGCACGCACACACACACACACACACACACACACACACACACACACACACACACACACACACACACACACACACACACACACACACACACACACACACACACACACACACACACACACACACACACACACACCACCCAAGGTAACTTTCAAAAGGTCTCACCTTTAAAATCGTGTCATTTGTCATCCTGTCAGGGCACGTTTGGCCCTAGACGGTTAGTTCAGATGTTTGTTCAATAATAATATGTCAATTTGAAGAATAGATCAATGACTTCGCCAGCCAATAGTTCCATGTGACAGAGAGGTCAAAGTTGAACGAAAGTTGCACTATAGAAATAGGTCAACAATACAATTAAATGACGCTAGTTTTGTGGGTTAATTTACTTTTAATCAGAGACTCCGCCTTGAGCCATCTAGCCTTTAAAGTCTATGGGCTGGTAGAGTACACATAGAACTACACATCCCACAGTGCACTGGGCCATCTAGCCTTTATATATAACGTCTATGGGCTGGTAGAGTACACATAGAACTACACATCCCACAGTGCACTGGGCCATCTAGCCTTTATATATAACGTCTATGGGCTGGTAGAGTACACATAGAACTACACATCCCACAGTGCACTGGGCCATCTATAGCCTTTATATATAACGTCTATGGGCTGGTAGAGTACACACATAGAACTACACATCCCACAGTGCACTGGGCCATCTATAGCCTTTATATATAACGTCTATGGGCTGGTTAGAGTACATAGAACTACACATCCCACAGTGCACTGGGCCATCTATAGCCTTTATATATAACGTCTATGGGCTGGTAGAGTACACATAGAACTACACATCCCACAGTGCACTGGGCCATCTATAGCCTTTATATATGTCTATGGTTGTAATGAGTTGTTTCCAGGGGGAACTAACTGTTGCAATGTGTTGTTTCCAGGGGGACAGGGGGAACCGTGGCCCCAGGGGCTTGCCGGGGGCCCTGGGCCCCGTGGGACCTGCAGGGGCCAAGGTACGTGTTCTGTTTAACTCTTTTTTCCCAAGTCCGTATATATACGTACATCGACGCTAGGGGGCGCCATATCCCAGGTCCGTATATAAACTAGAAAAGTCGCAATTTCGGAAAATAGCAAAGTGTTGTTGCCGCAGTAGCAATATTTGCTCCAACCTCTGTCCAATTTTCCTTTGTCTGTCTTGACTCTCTCGACTCTCTTGACTCTCTTGAACAGTAATTTGATAACGCTTGAATAGTTTGGTCTTCTGCCCCTGCAAGGGGATTTATGTCTTTATAAACGATTGTAAAACATAGATTGGTTACATAAACCAACAACAGCCAATTACAAACGTTATGCAAAGCTCGGCCAATCACAGCGGAAGTTAGGTATAGGTTAATCCGGAAGAATAATAAAGTGTGACAATAAATATATTGTGGTTCCAACACTAATAAAGACAGATCACAACAATAAGGGACCTTAAAAATGTGTCACGGGTACACCTGGTCATGATGTCATCAGGGGTCATAAGGTCACGTTGTGGTGTTGTTTGTGTCCACCAGGGGGAGCCGGGCAGTCTGGGATGGATGGGCCTGCCGGGACCTCCAGGACGGGGCCTACCAGGACCTAAGGTACGCACACACACACACACACACACACACACACACACACACACACACACACACACACACACACACACACACACACACACACACACACACACACACACACACACACACACACACACACACACAGAACAGCACAAGTGCAGTTATTTCAGATTTCAGACACATAATTATATCCCACGTAGCTCGCTGATGTAGCAAGTATAGAAACCAAACAGACCTTGTTTTTTAACGTGGTATCTTTCAAGCACTATAGCGCTAGCGCTAGCGCTAGCGCTAGTGCTAGTGCTAGCGCTAGTGCTAGCGCTAGTGCTAGCAAGCTAGGCTACAAACATACTGTCCCATTTGTGTATCCAGGGAGACGTGGGAGCCGCGGGCCCAGCGGGACCGGTCGGAGAGCACGGCGTTGGGATCGCCGGGCCGAAGGTAACATAATGTCACTGGACGTTGCATGTAGTTCTAGTGTCTCACCACCGTGTGGCGCTGTGTGTCTCCTCATAGACACAACGATGTAGTTCTATAGCGTCTCACCACCGTGTGGCGCTGTGTGTCTCTCCTCATAGACACAATGATGTAGTTCTATAGCGTCTCACCACCGTGTGGCGCTGTGTGTCTCTCCTCATAGACACAATGATGTAGTTCTATAGCGTCTCACCACCGTGTGGCGCTGTGTGTCTCCTCATAGACACAATGATGTAGTTCTATAGTGTCTCACCACCGTGTGGCGCTGTGTGTCTCTCCTCATGGACACAACGATGTAGTTCTATAGTGTCTCACCACCGTGTGGCGCTGTGTGTCTCCCCTCATGGACACAATGATGTAGTTCTATAGTGTCTCACCACCGTGTGGCGCTGTGTGTCTCCCCTCATAGACACAATGATGTAGTTCTATAGTGTCTCACCACCGTGTGGCGCTGTGTGTCTCTCCCCTCATGGACACAACGATGTTGTTCTAGTGTCTCACCACCGTGTGGCGCTGTGTCTCCCCTCATAGACACAATGATGTAGTTCTATAGTGTCTCACCACCGTGTGGCGCTGTGTGTCTCCCCTCATGGACACAACGATGTTGTTCTATAGTGTCTCACCACCGTGTGGCGCTGTGTGTCTCCTCATTGACACAACGATGTAGTTCTATAGTGTCTCACCACCGTGTGGCGCTGTGTGTCTCCTCATAGACACAATGATGTAGTTCTATAGTGTCTCACCACCGTGTGGCGCTGTGTGTCTCCCCTCATAGACACAATGATGTTGTTCTAGTGTCTCACCACCGTGTGGCGCTGTGTGTCTCCTCATGGACACAACGATGTAGTTCTATAGTGTCTCACCACCGTGTGGCGCTGTGTGTCTCCTCATGGACACAACGATGTTGTTCTAGTGTCTCACCACCGTGTGGCGCTGTGTCTCTCCTCATAGACACAATGATGTAGTTCTATAGTGTCTCACCACCGTGTGGCGCTGTGTGTCTCTCCTCATAGACACAATGATGTAGTTCTAGTGTCTCACCACCGTGTGGCGCTGTGTGTCTCCTCATAGACACAATGATGTAGTTCTATAGTGTCTCACCACCGTGTGGCGCTGTGTGTCTCCCCTCATGGACACAACGATGTAGTTCTATAGTGTCTCACCACCGTGTGGCGCTGTGTGTCTCCTCATGGACACAACGATGTAGTTCTATAGTGTCTCACCACCGTGTGGCGCTGTGTGTCTCCTCATAGACACAATGATGTAGTTCTATAGTGTCTCACCACCGTGTGGCGCTGTGTGTCTCTCCTCATGGACACAACGATGTAGTTCTATAGTGTCTCACCACCGTGTGGCGCTGTGTGTCTCTCCTCATAGACACAATGATGTAGTTCTATAGTGTCTCACCACCGTGTGGCGCTGTGTGTCTCTCCTCATAGACACAACGATGTAGTTCTATAGTGTCTCACCACCGTGTGGCGCTGTGTGTCTCCTCATAGACACAATGATGTAGTTCTATAGTGTCTCACCACCGTGTGGCGCTGTGTGTCTCCTCATGGACACAACGATGTAGTTCTATAGTGTCTCACCACCGTGTGGCGCTGTGTCTCTCCTCATGGACACAACGTTGTTGTTCTAGCGTCTCACCACCGTGTGGCGCTGTGTGTCTCTCCTCCCAACATGCAACAGGGGGACAGAGGCGGTCCTGGGCCGGTGGGACCTCAAGGGTTAAAAGGAAACGCATACCCAGGACCAGAGGTGAGTCACGCATGCACACACACACGCTTGCATGCACGCACACACTGTGTGCACGCACTGCGCGCACGCACTGCACGCACGCACACACAAACTGTACGCATTTCAATTGCACTTAGTTTTTTTTTGCACGTCGGAACTTTTCTCACTGGACGAGTTGCAGGCGTACCGATCATACCGGTGCACGCTGTGCTTGGCCCAGTGCATGATGGGAAATGTATTATTTAAAATAAAACTCCATCATTGATTCACTTCATACTGTAAACCGACCTGTTTTAATTCACTCATAGTGTAAACCAACCTGTGTTTTAATTCACTCATAGTGTAAACCAACCTGTGTTTTAATTCACTCATAGTGTAAACCAACCTGTGTTTTAATTCACTCATAGTGTAAACCAACCTGTGTTTTAATTCACTCATATACCATGTAATGTTCTCAGGTCAAATATTGATATGCGATTAAAGTGTAATTAAGTAATTAGATAGATTTATTCATAAGTCCCAGCCCATATTGGACTGACTTCCTCTATACTTGATTGACAGGGACCACCAGGGTTACCGGGGCAACCAGGAGAGATTGGAGCAGAGGGCACCGGATTACCTGGACCTAAGGTACACGCACGCACGCACACACACACACACACACACACACACACACACACACACACACACACACGCACGCACATACACACACACACTGTACCTGGACCTATAAGGTCCACGCACACACATAAATGGTAAATGGTGCATTTATATAGCGCCTTTATCCAAGGCGCTTTACAGAGATTGTGCATTACATTCACCCATTCACACACCGATGGCGGCGGAAACCATGCAAGGCACCAACCTGCACATCGGGAGCAATCAGGGGTTCAGAGTCTTGCTCAAGGACACTTTGAATGTAACTCTGGGGGAAACCCACAGGGATCGAACCGGCAACCATCCAGGCACTCTATATCCCTGAGGCACCGCCACCCTGAACCACATACACACACACACACACACACACACACACACACACACACACACACACACACACACACACACACACACACATTATACATGCACGCAATCACGCACGCACAAAGGGTAGGCCTTATACCTGGAGCTCGGGAAGCTAGGTTCCGTGCATAAAGTGTGATGTGATGCCTCTTCTCTTGGAACTATGACTGGTGGCCTTCTGTCATCACTTGCACACAGGATTAGAGCAATTTATAAAAAACATATCTATAAAAATATGTGCACAACCGCACGCACTGCACGCATCTGAGAGTCTAAATGTCATGTCAGAGCCCTTACCGGTCGGTTCTGTTCCATTTCCACACACCCAGCTTTAAACAAACAGTGTGTGTGTGTGTGTGTGTGTGTGTGTGTGTGTGTGTGTGTGTGTGTGTGTGTGTGTGTGTGTGTGAGACTGTGTGTGTGTGTGTGTGTGTGTGTGTGTGTGTGTGTGTGTGTGTGTGTGTGTGTGTGTGTTTGCTTTGGAGTTGCCCAAACTGCAAGTGCACATTTGAGTGAGGAGTCTGCTATAAACACAACACCAGATATATAGCTAGATAGCTATAAACACAACACTAGTTATCTAGATAGCTATAAACACAACACCAGATATCTCGATACTGTGTTGTCTTTCAGGGGACAGACAGAGTAATACTGTGTTGTCTCTCAGGGGACAGACAGAGTGATATTGTGTTGTCTTTCAGGGGACAGACAGAGTGATATTGTGTTGTCTTTCAGGGGACAGACAGAGTAATACTGTGTTGTCTTTCAGGGGGACAGAGTAATATTGTGTTGTCTCTCAGGGGACAGACAGAGTAATATTGTGTTGTCTTTCAGGGGGACAGACAGAGTAATATTGTGTTGTCTTTCAGGGGGACAGACCGAGTAATACTGTGTTGTCTTTCAGGGGACAGACAGAGTGTAATACTGTGTTGTCTTTCATGGGGACAGACAGAGTGTAATACTGTGTTGTCTTTCAGGGGGACAGACAGAGTAATATTGTGTTGTCTTTCAGAGGGACAGACAGAGTGTAATACTGTGTTGTCTTTCAGGGGGACAGACAGAGTAATATTGTGTTGTCTTTCAGGGGGACAGAGGCGCGGCAGGGATCCCGGGACCCTCGGGACCTCCGGGGATCGGCCTGTTCGGCCCCAAGGTCGGTGAACATGTCGGACTGTCGCTGACACAGAGTCTGACCTCATTCACACATCCTACCCAGCTGTAGAGAACGCCTAACTCTGACCTCATTCACACATCCTACCCAGCTGTAGAGCACACCCAACTCTGACCTCATTCACACATCCTACCCAGCTGTAGAGAGCGCCCAACTCTGACCTCATTCACACATCCTACCCATCTGTAGAGAGCGCCCAACTCTGACCTCATTCACACATCCTACCCAGCTGTAGAGAGCACCCCACTCTGACCTCATTCACACATCCTACCCAGTTGTAGAGAACACCCAACTCTGACCTCATCCACACATCCTACCAGCTGTATAGAGAGCGCCCAACTCTGACCTCATTCACACATCCTACCCAGCTGTAGAGAGAGCACCCAACTCTGACCTCATTCACACATCCTACCCAGCTGTAGAGAGCGTTCAACTCTGACCTCATTCACACATCCTACCCAGCTGTAGAGAGCGCCCAACTCTGACCTCATTCACACATCCTACCCAGCTGTAGAGAGCACCCAACTCTGACCTCATTCACACATCCTACCCAGCTGTAGAGAGCACCCAACTCTGACCTCATTCACACATCCTACCCGCTGTAGAGAGAGCACCCAACTCTGACCTCATTCACACATCCTACCCAGCTGTAGAGAGCGCCCAACTCTGACCTCATTCACACATCCTACCCAGCTGTAGAGAGCACCCAACTCTGACCTCATTCACACATCCTACCCAGCTGTAGAGAGAGCGCCCCACTCTGACCTCATTCACACATCCTACCCAGCTGTAGAGAGCGCCCAACTCTGACCTCATTCACACATCCTACCCAGCTGTAGAGCACCAAAATGTGTACTTTTACTCGATCCACTACAATCACAATTACACCACAATGCGTCGGAAAGCTTGTAGATCTGCTATTTTCGATAGCTTTTGTACACATTTTGAACTTGTGAAGTGGGACATTCTGCAATATGAATTACTTTTACTTTTAGTACTTTGTATTTTTACTCAAGTGCATTTTCAAGTCCGTACTTTTACTTGTAGTTCTATATTGCAGTATTGGTACTTTTTGCACCACTGCTTATATGAGACGATACTAAGATGTTATTCTCCAATAAATAGTCGTCTCTCTGCATTATGTACGTGTTTATATACTTATGCTTACTGTAAGAGCCTACATTGTGAACGGTGTAATGACATAGTTCTGCACTACATTTCCCAGGGTTCTGTGGGGCAGTCGGGGCCTCCGGGTTTACATGGGCTCCCAGGAGAAGGTATCCAGGGGCCAAAGGTATGGGACGGACGGACGGACAGACAGACAGACAGACAGACAGACAGACAGACAGACAGACAGACAGACAGACAGACAGACAGACAGACAGACAGACAGACAGACAGACAGACAGACAGGCAGACAGACAGACAGACAGACAGACAGACAGACAGACAGACAGACAGACAGACAGACAGACAGACAGACGGACAGACAGACACTGTGAAATAAGATAATAATAAAATAACCAAACTTGCTGTGTTGTTTCTCGACCCGTCTCTCTCTCTCTGTCCTCTAGGGGGAGCCTGGGTTCCAGGGCCCGATGGGCCCCCGGGGGCCCCCAGGGGAAAGCCTGCCAGGGGAAAAGGTACCGACACACACACACACACACACACACACACACACACACACACACGGCTGTTACCATTAGGACATACTGCTCTGCCATTATTCAGCACACAGATAATTAATTGCGATTAACGTGTGTGTGTGTGTGTGTGCGTGCGTGCGTGCGTGCGTGCGTGCGTGCGTGCGTGCGTGCGTGCGTGCGTGCGTGCGTGCGTGCGTGCGTGCGTGCGTGCGTGCGTGTGCGTGTGCGTGTGTTGCAGGGGGACCGGGGTATCTCAGGAGATCGGGGGAAGAGAGGAGATAAGGGAGACTTCGGAGAGTCAGGATCTGCAGGACCAATGGTATACTGTGACCTTTGACCTCCGGTGTATTATGACCATACATTACAATCATTAACTTTGTTTTTGTGTGCAGCGGTTATTGTGTGTAGAACAACCAGGGTTACGTTCATAACCTTTAGAGTTCTAATCAGAGGTAAATGTTGCAGGGCCGGTCTGGAGCCAAGGGAGACCCTGGACTGACTGTGAGTAATTCACAATTCATGGCTGACGTGCTCTCAGTAAAACGTTTATTTTGTGCAGTATTAGTATTATATTTATATATTTTTTTGTTTTTTGTCCACAGAGAGACGAGGTCATCAGGATAATAAAGGAGATCTGTGGTAAGATGATGTCACTGGTAGGATGATGTCACACTGTGGTAAGATGATGTCACTGGTAGGATGATGTCACTGGTATTTTTAGTTCTGCTTTTGACTCTTCACTGGAGTATGTATACTTTACTATAGTTACTCACAGCGTCTCGCGTCGCGTCTCGTCTCACAGGCTGCGGTCTGAAGTGCCGAGAGCGCCCCCTGGAGCTGGTGTTCGTCATCGACAGCTCGGAGAGCGTGGGGCCCGAGAACTTCGAGCTGGTCAAGGACTTCGTCAACGGCCTGGTGGACCGCGTGGCGGTGTCGCGCGAGGCCAGCCGAGTGGGCGTGGTCCTCTACAGCCACGCCCACACGGTGGTGGTCAGTCTGAGCCAGCAGGCCAGCCAGGATGACATCAAGGTACGGTAACTATTACGTTTATACTGTAAATCAGGATGACATCAAGGTACGGTAACTATTACGTTTATACTGTAAATCAGGATGACATCAAGGTACGGTAACTATTACATACTGTAAATCAGGATGACATCAAGGTACGGTAACTATTACATACTGTAAATCAGGATGACATCAAGGTACGGTAACTATTACGTTTATACTGTAAATCAGGATGACATCAAGGTACGGATTACCGTTTATACTGTAAATCAGGAACTATTACTGTTTATACTGTAAATCAGGAACTATTACTGTTTATACTGTAAATCAGGAACTATTACTGTAAATCAGGAAGACATTAAGGTAGCGGTGGAACTTAACACTGTGTCCGTGTACCGTGCGTTGCAGTGGAACGTAACGCTGTGTCCGTGTACCGTGCGTTGCGGTGGAACTTAACGCTGTGTCCGTGTACCGTGCGTTGCGGTGGAACTTAACGCTGTGTCCGTGTACCGTGCGTTGCGGTGGAA
The DNA here is from genome assembly GCF_963924005.1 of Protomyctophum bolini. Taxonomy (NCBI): domain Eukaryota; kingdom Metazoa; phylum Chordata; class Actinopteri; order Myctophiformes; family Myctophidae; genus Protomyctophum; species Protomyctophum bolini. The sequence goes on along the minus strand of NC_137878.1, from coordinate 41,812,164 downwards.
CTTAACACTGTGTCCGTGTACCGTGCGTTGCGGTGGAACTTAACACTGTGTCCGTGTACTGTGCGTTGCGGTGGAACTTAACGCTGTGTCCGTGTACTGTGCGTTGCGGTGGAACTTAACACTGTGTCCGTGTACTGTGCGTTGCGGTGGAACTTAACACTGTGTCCGTGTACCGTGCGTTGCAGTGGAACGTAACGCTGTGTCCGTGTACCGTGCGTTGCGGTGGAACTTAACGCTGTGTCCGTGTACCGTGCGTTGCGGTGGAACTTAACGCTGTGTCCGTGTACCGTGCGTTGCAGTGGAACTTAACGCTGTGTCCGTGTACCGTGCATTGCAGGCGGCGGTGAGGAAGATGCCGTACCTCGGCGAGGGCACCTTCACGGGCAGCGCCATCCTGCGCGCGGGCCAGCTGTTCCGCGCCTCGCGGCCCGGCGTCCGCAAGCTGGCGCTGGTGCTGACGGACGGCCTGGCGGACCGGCGCGACGCCACGCAGCCCGAGGAGGCGGCGGCCGTGCTGCACGCCATGGGGGTGGAGCTCCTGGTCATCGGCGTGGTGGACCGCGGCGACCCCATGTACGCCGAGTTCCGCCAGGAGATGACCGCCGTGGCCTCGGAGCCCGCCGACCAGCACCTCTACCTCATCCACGACTTTGCCGCGCTGCCCGGTGAGCTGGGGATGGCATTGATTAGTTTTAGTCGACGAAAACCACACTGAGCCGTCCATGAGGTTAATAGAATCAGACAGCCGCCTACACATACGTTTGTAAATGGGTGAAGTGGCCCTTTAATAGAATCAGACAGCCGCCTACACATACGTTTGTAAATGGGTGAAGTGGCCCTTTAATAGAATCAGACAGCCGCCTACACATACGTTTGTAAATGGGTGAAGTGGCCCTTTAATAGAATCAGACAGCCGCCTACACATACGTTTGTAAATGGGTGAAGTGGCCCTTTAATAGGGACACAAATAATTGCAATGTTTCTGTCCCGTCATTGTGACCTCATTGTGACCTCATTGTGACCTCATTGTGACCTCATCAGCTCTAGAGAGCCAGCTGCTGGGTCGTATCTGTGAGAACGAGGACGGTGGAACCGTGTTCAGCCCCGGACCCCGACCCCCCCTGGTGGCCGTCCCCACGCACCACACCCTCCACACGCCCGCCTCACACCACTACGACCTCCCAGACAGACAGGTGAGCAGACAGACAGACAGACAGACAGACAGACAGACAGACAGACAGACAGACAGACAGACAGACAGACAGACAGACAGACAGACAGGTGAGCAGAACCCCCCCCCCCATCCACAAGGAGGAGCAGTGCACCAAATAATTATGGGAATTGTAGTCCAGTAGCCCAGTGTTTGTGACATCATGGACACTGCTAAAATCTGAAATATCTAAAACCACAAATCACGTAAAGACCCACCAGGAAAGTGTTCTGAATCTTCTAAACAAGCTCAGAGCTTGTAGCTCTGCTATTTTTGAAAAATCGTGAAAATGTGGCGCAAACTTTGAATATATATTCTTTCAGAGCGAACATTTTTAACTCAAATCTTTTGCTTCTGATGGGGCTCGGCAGCCCAATAACTATAATTTTTGGGGGTCCTTGACATGAAATATTGAGCACCACTGATATAGAAACATAGGGTTTTCTGAAAACTAGCCATAGGATTTAGAAGATATTTTTTCTACTCTGTCTGTGTCTCATAGGAGGGCTGTGGGCAGTTCAGAAACCGTCTTCCAGTGACATCATCATCGATGGGGAATACAAGCCAATAGAAACTGTAGGCTTTCTAGTGCTGAAAAGTTGCAATGAGAAAATGGAAGCCATCGTTCTCACGATGATGAACATCTAAAAGAAATTGTAAAAAAAAATATTATTTAAAATAAATCTGCCTAATGATGATGTCACTGGAGGACGGTTTCTGAACTGCCCACAGCCCTCCTATGAGACACAGACTGAGTAGAAAACAATCGTGCCATTTTATAATGATTATTAGTGAGGACCTGTTATAATGAAGATAGGTTGAAAAGTGGTGAAGTGGTCCTTTAATGTAAGACAAATTTGTAAACGTCTGTGTACGTTTTTCCCAGCATGCACCTCCGGTGGCGACCACGCCCCCAACCGCCACACAGCTTCCAGATCAGCTGACGGCCGTCACCGCGGAGGCCACGCCCTTCTATGACGAGGAGGAGGAGGAGGAAGAGGAGGAGTCCTCTAACGAGCTCCCGGGCCTCATCACCTCCGCCACCGCCGCAGCGCCCCCGGTGGATGGGAGGAGAGAGCAGAGACCTCCCCCCGTCATCTCGGTGATGGGACCCCAGACCCCCCCCAACAACTGGCTCTACGGGGGTCCGCACACCACCACGGCCCCGCCCTCTGACATCACGGAGGTCTTTGTACCAGGTAGGACGGACGGACAGACAGGCCGACAGGCAGGCAGGCAGGCAGACAGACAGACAGACAGACAGACAGACAGACAGACAGACAGACAGACAGACAGACAGGCAGGCCAACAGACAGGCAGGCAGACAGACAGACAGACAGATCTTTGTACCAGGTTAGTCAGTGGTTCCCAAAGTGGGGTCCTTGAGGGAGTTCCAGGGGGTCCCCAGCTAAATGATAGATCCAGGGGGTCCCCAGCTAAATGATAGATCCAGGGGGTCCCCAGGGGGTCCCCCTGCAGCTAAATGATAGTTTGGAACCAAATGGTCCTTTTATGGGTCTGTAACTCTGAGAGTGTACACAGAGTTAAACTAACAATGATTTCACGCTGTATAAATGTGGGTCCCAGAGATAGAAATGCCATTAAAATGGGGGACTGGAGCCTGCCGTCAGGATAACGTGGTTATTTTAACATTCTAGAGGTAGCCTGCGGTCAGAGTGGAGGATTTAATACATTATATTTTTAACTTACCATTTTTTGGTTGAGTGATGCTCGGAGTTGGAGGACGTGGTTGTACTTTGCAGCCACGCTGGATCGCTGGGGGCACTTCAGTTTAAAAGGAGAATTCCATGCTAGAAGGCCTGCATTTGTAGTCGTTACGTCCCCACCAAAGAGGTCCAGGTGTCGCTTGTAGATCAGCTATTTTCATGTGTAAAATTACAACTGCATCAAGGCCCGCCAAAATACATTTTAGTCGCCTAAATCAACTGTAGATTTAGTCGACTAAAATCTTATGATATTTAGTCGACTAAAACTAGACTAACGCCAAAACATTCCGGGTGACTAAAATGTGACTATAAAAACTAAATGAATACTATTCAAGACTAAAACTAAAATCAAAATCTGCTGCCAAAAACAACACCTGCAGTCTCCAATGTTGTGTGTTTAACTTATACCTCATTAGTTAGTGCAACCTGCATTGAGTTTTACACAAAGCTTGTCTTCTCATGCACTCCTCTGTCCTGGACCATAACAGTATACGTTACATGACACTGTGTGTCTCTACACAATTATGTTACCTGTTTCCTGTTACCTGTTTCTGGTCATGTGACCCCAAGCATCCAATACCACGACAGGACAGTTATTACCAGGCTGTTTTGCCATTCACTGGCTGCTTTTGGTGTTTTAAGCATTATGTCATGCTTTAGCTGTTGGAAAATAGCAGATCTACAAGCTGGTAGCTCTGCTATTTTTGAAGAGTCGTGAAAATGTGGCGCAAATCTTTGAATATATTCTTTCAGAGTGGACGTTTTTAACTCAAATCTTTGAATATATTCTTTCAGAGTGGACGTTTTTAACTCAAATCTTTGAATATATTCTTTCAGAGTGAACGTTTTTAACTCAAATCTTTGAATATATTCTTTCAGAGTGAACGTTTTTAACTCAAATCTTTGAATATATTCTTTCAGAGTGGACGTTTTTAACTCAAATCTTTGAATATATTCTTTCAGAGTGGACGTTTTTAACTCAAATCTTTGAATATATTCTTTCAGAGTGAACATTTTTAACTCAAATCTTTGAATATATTCTTTCAGAGTGAACGTTTTTAACTCAAATCTTTGAATATATTCTTTCAGAGTGGACGTTTTTAACTCAAATCTTTGAATATATTCTTTCAGAGTGGACGTTTTTAACTCAAATCTTTGAATATATTCTTTCAGAGTGGACGTTTTTAACTCAAATCTTTGAATATATTCTTTCAGAGTGGACGTTTTTAACTCAAATCTTTGAATATATTCTTTCAGAGTGGACGTTTTTAACTCAAATCTTTGAATATATTCTTTCAGAGTGGACGTTTTTAACTCAAATCTTTGAATATATTCTTTCAGAGTGGACGTTTTTAACTTAAATCTTTGAATATATTCTTTCAGAGTGAACGTTTTTAACTCAAATCTTTGAATATATTCTTTCAGAGTGGACGTTTTTAACTCAAATCTTTGAATATATTCTTTCAGAGTGGACGTTTTTAACTCAAATCTTTGCTTCTGGGAGGGGGGGGGGGTCCCTGGAACAACATATTGTTGCTTGTTCATAAGTCCTATATTATAGAACTGAGACGGGCCTGCTTGTTCATATAAGTCCTATACTTATGGGAACAAACGATCTTGAGGCCCTGATGGTAAAATATGGTATAGAGGGTACAGTATGCGCATGCTTAAAGTGAATGGCAAATGCAGATATACAGTAGGACTTTTATCTGTGGATGTCTGGGCTGTCGAGGCCAGAAAGATAGTTCTGTGGTGTCCTTCCAGACCCCGGACCCTGGCGTCAGTAACATTGTAACATGTTGTGTCCTTCCAGACCCCGGACCCTGCCCGTCAGTAACATTGTAACATGTTGTGTCCTTCCAGACCCCGGACCCTGCCGTCAGTAACATTGTAACATTGTGTCCTAACAGGGCGAGGCTGTGGTGTCCCCCTGGACCCCGGACCCTGCCGTCAGTAACATTGTAACATGTTGTGTCCTCTCCAGGGAGAGGCTGCGGTGTCCCCCTGGACCCCGGACCCTGCCGTCAGTAACATTGTAACATTGTGTCCTAAGAGGGCGAGGCTGTGGTGTCCCTCTGGACCCCGGACCCTGCCGTCAGTAACATTGTAACATGTTGTGTCCTAACAGGGCGAGGCTGCGGTGTCCCCCTGGACCCCGGACCCTGCCGTCAGTAACATTGTAACATGTTGTGTCCTAACAGGGCGAGGCTGCGGTGTCCCCCTGGACCCCGGACCCTGCCGTCAGTACGTGGTGAAGTGGTACTACGACCCCGAGGCCAACGCCTGCGCCCAGTTCTGGTACGGAGGTTGCCAGGGCAACGCCAACAACTTCGACACGGAAACCAACTGCAAGGACGCGTGCGTCTACACGTAACGAAGCGCGTATCACCGGACGCTATAAGGGGCCGGGGGGGGGGGGGGGGGGGGAGGAGGGAGGGGCTAGACGGGGGGTCAAGTGGGCACTAGGGGTCAGGGACATCTGGGCTCCTCCATGTAATGTAAAGCCCGATAATCACACCGAAGGGTCGAGACGCAAGTTCAGGTTCATTCATTTGTTTTGTCCCCGAAGTGTGATTTGGTGTAACAGCAAAAGTATGATAGCAGGCAGACAACACCAATCATCACAATAAAACACAGTGAAAAGCATAAGAATAAAGGATGGCAGTTCAGGGTATCAGAGTAGCGTTGGAGGAATCCATCAACAATTACAAAAACAGTCATCGTCGTCGTCGAGATCTGCGATACAAGCTGCTTCCACTGGTCTCTGTTGCTCATCGCCAAAACCAAGTTCAAGATCACGAACACACAAAAACAGTCAATTAGTTCATACGAGAAGTGGCAAAGTTATAAGAAGCGAAAAACCTCCTCCTCCTATCAGCATTTAAAGCCTGGATAGACGCAGTCAAGTACGAAGGAGAAGTATCTATTACTAGTGGGACCTTTAGACCTTCAGGCTCCAGGGAGTCCCTGCTAAATGAAAAGGTGTTGAATTGAGTGGCAACGCACCGACCACTAGCGATCCCAGAGCGTATTTCCTATAAGCATAATTACTGTACACATATAGTGTGTGTGCATGTGTATAAGTGCACGTGAGCGCGCGCGCACACACACACACACACACACACACACACACACACACACACACACACACACACACACACACACACACACACACACACACACACACACACACACACACACACACACACACACGGTAATACTTTCACGTTATTGTCTTAACTGCCGCAATAGTTGCTTTTACTGACTGTAAATATAATGTCTCAAGTCCTTATTTCTTACATAGCGGTGACTGCATGGCAACCCGAACTTGTTACCGAATCAAAGGTTTCATGGTCACGTGATTCAGGAGCCAATGGGACGCTTCCGTTCCAGCTTAAAGAAATCCATAGCAATACATTCGGCTTTCGATTTGTGGAACCATCAAAAGGCAGCCACTGCTATGCTCTCTCTCTCACTCTCTCTCCTCTCTCTCTCTCTCTCTCTCTCTCTCTCTGTTTCTCTCTCTCACACTCTGTCTCTCTCCCTCTCACTCTGTTTCTCTCTCTCTTTCTCACTCTCACACTCTGTCTCTCTATCTCTCACACTGTCTCTCTCTCTATCTCTCACACTGTCTGTCTCTCTCTCTATCTATCTCTCTCTCTCTCTCTCTCTCTCTCTTTCTCACTCTCACACTCTGTCTCTCTATCTCTCACACTGTCTCTCTCTCTATCTCTCTCTCTCTCACACTGTCTGTCTCTCTCTCTATCTATCTCTCTCTCTCTCTCTCTCTCTCTCTCTCTCTCTCTCTCTCTCTTTCTCACTCTCACACTCTGTCTCTCTATCTCTCACACTGTCTCTCTCTCTATCTCTCTCTCTCTCACACTGTCTGTCTCTCTCTCTATCTATCTCTCTCTCTCTCTCTCTCTCTCTCTCTCTCTCTCTCTCTCTATTAGAGATGATATGTTTAAAAAAGGACAACGCTTGAAGACTTGACTGTAAAATATGTTGTTTCATTGTTTAACTCTTTAAAGGCTTTAGAAGGAATTATTATAAACTCAGACATATACATAACAGTAGACCTGGTTAGCACACCAAAGCCACATATTTAAATACATAACAAACATTATATATATATATCATGCATTGTATTTAACATTTTGTGACCATTTCAATGGACTGTATATATAAGTGACAACTTTGGAGAAATTAGAATAAACTTGATTTTGAAAGTACAATGATCGGTGTTGTGTATTATATATTATATATTTTATATATATTATATTCTGGGAGGAGACCCCGGGGCAGACCAAGGACCACGTCCCACTGGGAGGAGACCCCGGGGCAGACCAAGGACCACGTCCCACTGGGAGGAGACCCCGGGGCAGACCAAGGACCACGTCCCACTGGGAGGAGACCCCGGGGCAGACCAAGGACCACGTCCCACTGGGAGGAGACCCCGGGGCAGATAAAGGACCACGTCCCACTGGGAGGAGACCCCGGGGCAGATCAAGGACCACGTCCCACTGGGAGGAGACCCCGGGGCAGATCAAGGACCACGTCCCACTGGGAGGAGACCCCCGGGGGGGCAGACCAAGGACCACGTCCCACTGGGAGGAGACCCCGGGGCAGACCAAGGATCACGTCCCACTGGGAGGAGACCCCGGGGCAGATCAAGGACCACGTCCCACTGGGAGGAGACCCCGGGGCAGATCAAGGACCACGTCCCACTGGGAGGAGACCCCCGGGGCAGATCAAGGACCACGTCCCACTGGGAGGAGACCCCCGGGGGCAGACCAAGGATCACGTCCCACTGGGAGGAGACCCCCGGGGCAGATCAAGGACCACGTCCCACTGGGAGGAGACCCCGGGGCAGACCAAGGACCACGTCCCACTGGGAGGAGACCCCCAGTGTCATGGCCACCTCAATGCATTTCCAATGGGAGTCACATGGTTTCATGACACAACATTGTTGCATGGCTGTCTTCTGCCCCCCCCCCCCCCCCCCCTCCCCCCATGCAACAAGGTTGTGTCATGAAACCATGTGACTCCCATTGGAAATGCATTGGGAGCTTGCATCAGTAAACAAGTCTCATGCATCAGCTATACAGCAATCTGTTGTGAAGGCCTTATAGTTCAGTCAGGTATACTCGAGGGGTGTATTCAGTGTTTTTCGCTGACTTGGCAGTCAGCTGACCAATCGGGCGGGGCAGTCAGCTGACCAATCGGGTGGGGTATAGGCTCACCTAAGACTGCGTTCTTCGGATGCTTTGTGGGTTGGAAATACAAGCATTATTCTGAGTATACTTGCGGGAAAAGGCCGACAAAAACATGAGGTGAAAATGCAAATGATGTGGTGGACAGAAAACATTGTCCACATTGTCCAAGAAGAGCCAATGCAAACCTAAGAAAGCATCTTAACTCAGTCCATGAGGCTCCCTCACATGGACCAACACCACTAAAACAGACAAAGATCGGTTTTAACCCATTCTGACCTGAGATCAGATTCATACGAGGTGTTCCACTGGACACACACTGGTCTGATTAACCCATTCTGACCTGAGATCAGATTCTAAAAATGTCAGTCGTTCTTTGATTTTTCAAAAATAGCAGACCTACAAGCTCATAGCGCGCCACTCGGTGGCGCGCTATGAGCTTGTAGATCTGCTATTTTTCAATAGCTAAAGCATAACATGATGCTAACACCAAAATGGGTTCCCGTTCAGAATGGGTTAAATGGCCACAGTAGCATGATGTCACCAAGAGTCAACTTGACAAAATGATTGCTAGGTAGCCTATATGTTGTTGAGGAAATGCTTCCCCTCTCAACGGCACCCTGGGCAAGACCGCAACTGAAAAAACTCTCAGCGGAAGTGCGGGATTTTAGCGGAAGTATCGGCGTAGGAAATTACGTTGATGCTTTAACAAATCAGTTTACGTTCTCCGCGAATGAAACAAGTGTTGTGATTGGTCGGGAAAATATTGTATATCCGGGGGAAATACATCTGCCGGATATTCCGGAGGATACAACCGCCGATAGCTTCTCTGCCTTATAGGTTGTGACCAGGCTTTTCTTTTCGCAAATAAGTAAGCCTGGGACCGAGGCTATCTCAACGTCTGTTCCTTTCAGAAGCACTGGTCAGCAAAATACCAGTGAAAGCAGGGCCAATGTGCAGAACAGTGAATAATTCTAAAATGGAAGATGAGCTCAAAAATACATTTGATGAATTAGAATATCTCTCTACCACTGCAGATTATAATATGGACTCATTTTGTATTTGATTATTATAAAAAAAACAATTGAAGGCAAGTTGAGGCTACAATAACGATGCCTGTCTACATTTCTGAGCATGTTTTATTGTTCCACTACATTTCATAATGTTTTTTCTCTTACCGTGCGACAGAACAAAAAACCTTTTAAATCGTTTTTAGTAAAGTAAAGTAACTTGAAAATAGTTACTTTCATAATTTAATAACTAGTAAAGTAACTAGTTACTTTTTTAGATAAGTAACTATAACTATAACGCTTTACTTTTTTCTTTAATACATTTTTTATCCCACGATTTTGTAACCCATTTTTCACCCCTGTGTCAATCCTCTAATGTGATCCTGGGCTCTACACACCCTCCGCCAACCTGGGGAGAGCAACGGACTTTAACTCATGCTTCCTTCATGCCTGAGTGTCCAAGTTGCTCCTTTACACCTGACAGGGGGGAGTTTCCCTGGTTGGACGTAGACGTAACTCTTTACTTTTTAAAAGTAACTTGAACAACACTGGGAACGATACAGCACCGCCACACAACCCAACGTAAGATCGCAACATCCGGTCTACATTTGTGGCTCTTCAAAATAAGAGCTGAACATGAACGCATGAATTATATTATAATTTATCAATAAATGCTAGCGATCTAAGAGGAAAGGCGTGAAAGGAAAGGAAAGGTACCATGTTTACCCAGGGTAACTGGACTAAGCTCAAGAACTTGTTTACAGCCAGGCCCGGCTCATAGAACATTTCATTACATTCATGGTAGAGGTTCAATGCCTTGCTCAAGGGCACTTCAGCGGTGGTAATTTTAACGTGCCGGTCCGGGGACACGAACTAGCGACCTTCCGATATCAAGACCGCTCCGCAAACCGTTCGGCCACCGCCAGAGTTAATGGTTAACGATGGTTGTGTAATCGTGCCGAGCAGGGAGGGGGGAAAAAAAATCACACCCGTGTGAAGTGAGGGGCACTCTTATCATCATACATACATCATCTCTGTCTGGCCAATCACAATGTGTGTCCTCGCTTTTCCGTCTTCACCTTATATCCTCAATAACGTATCTTGCTCAGCCAATCAAATCATCGCTATGGGGTGCTCAGCCAATCAAATCATCGCTATGGGGTGCTCAGCCAATGAAATCATTGCTCTGGGGTGCTCAGCCAATGAAATCATCGCTCTGGGGTGCTCAGCCATTCGAAATAACTTTGTGAGCAATCACGTCACCTGGCCCCGCCCCGCCCAGGTGCGGCGGCGGTGTCATTGGGGGTGAGGTTGTGGGGGGGGGGGGGGGGGGGGGGGTCGCGGTAGCGGTATCCGTACGGCCGCAGGTGATAGGTCAGGTAGGTCAGCTCGTACATCTCCACGGCCGCGATGTAGTGGAACGACACGGCGAAGTCCGCGCAGCAGCCTGGGCCCTGTAGAGCACAGAGACACGGATGGACTGTAGAGCACAGAGACACGGATGGACTGTAGAGCACAGAGACACGGATGGACTGTAGAGCACAGAGACACAGATGGACTGTAGAGCACAGAGACACAGATGGACTGTAGAGCACAGAGACACAGATGGACTGTAGAGCACAGAGACACAGATGGACTGTAGAGCACAGAGACACAGATGGACTGTAGAGCACAGAGACACAGATGGACTGTAGAGCACAGAGACACAGATGGACTGTAGAGCACAGAGACACAGAGGTACCTCTATTATGTTTACAGAACCTTAGCTCTGTAACGGGGTAGAGTTTACATACAGATCGTACCTCTGTAACGGGGTAGTGTTTACATACAGATCGTACCTCTGTAACGGGGTAGTGTTTACATACAGATCGTACCTCTGTAACGGGGTAGAGTTTACATACAGATCGTACCTCTGTAACGTGGTAGAGTTTACATACAGATCGTACCTTTGTAACGGGGTAGAGTTTACATACAGATCGTACCTCTGTAACGGGGTAGAGTTTACATACAGATCGTACCTCTGTAACGGGGTAGAGTTTACATACAGATCGTACCTCTGTAACGGGGTAGAGTTTACATACAGATCGTACCTTTGTAACGGGGTAGAGTTTACATACAGATCGTACCTCTGTAACGGGGTAGAGTTTACATACAGATCGTACCTCTGTAACGGGGTAGAGTTTACATACAGATCGTACCTTTGTAACGGGGTAGAGTTTACATACAGATCGTACCTCTGTAACGGGGTAGAGTTTACATACAGATCGTACCTTTGTAACGGGGTAGAGTTTACATACAGATCGTACCTCTGTAACGGGGTAGAGTTTACATACAGATCGTACCTTTGTAACGGGGTAGAGTTTACATACAGATCGTACCTCTGTAACGGGGTAGAGTTTACATACAGATCGTACCTTTGTAACGGGGTAGAGTTTACATACAGATCGTACCTCCGTAACGGGGTAGAGTTTACATACAGATCGTACCTCTGTAACGGGGTAGAGTTTACATACAGATCGTACCTCTGTAACGGGGTAGAGTTTACATACAGATCGTACCTCTGTAACGGGGTAGAGTTTACATACAGATCGTACCTCTGTAACGGGGTAGAGTTTACATACAGATCGTACCTCCGTAACGGGGTAGAGTTTACATACAGATCGTACCTTTGTAACGGGGTAGAGTTTACATACAGATCGTACCTCTGTAACGGGGTAGAGTTTACATACAGATCGTACCTCTGTAACGGGGTAGAGTTTACATACAGATCGTACCTCTGTAACGGGGTAGAGTTTACATACAGATCGTACCTCCGTAACGGGGTAGAGTTTACATACAGATCGTACCTCCGTAACGGGGTAGAGTTTACATACAGATCGTACCTCTGTAACGGGGTAGAGTTTACATACAGATCGTACCTCCGTAACGGGGTAGAGTTTACATACAGATCGTACCTCCGTAACGGGGTAGAGTTTACATACAGATCGTACCTCTGTAACGTGGTAGAGTTTACATACAGATCGTACCTCTGTAACGGGGTAGAGTTTACATACAGGTCGTACCTCTGTAACGGGGTAGAGTTTACATACAGATCGTACCTCTGTAACGGGGTAGAGTTTACATACAGAT
>NC_137878.1:41792375-41794875 GCF_963924005.1 Protomyctophum bolini | reverse complement strand
AATGGCCTCATGCGCTTTAGAGCAAGGACACTGACCGTGTTGCAGCGCCCTCCCCAGGTCACTGACCGTGTTGCAGCGCCCTCCCCAGGTCACTGACCGTGTTGCAGCACCCTCCCCAGGTCACTGACCGTGTTGCAGCACCCTCCCCAGCCCCAGGACACTGACTGTGTTGCAGCGCCCTCCCCAGGTCACTGACTGTGTTGCAGCGCCCTCCCCAGGTCACTGACCGTGTTGCAGCACCCTCCCCAGCCCCAGGACACTGACCGTGTTGCAGCGCCCTCCCCAGGACACTGACCGTGTTGCAGCACCCTCCCCAGGACACTGACCGTATTACAGTGCCCTCCCCAGGACACTGACCGTATTACAGTGCCCTCCCCAGGACACTGACCGTATTACAGTGCCCTCCCCAGGACACTGACCGTATTACAGTGCCCTCCCCAGGACACTGACCGTGTTGCAGCGCCCTCCCCAGGTGGCTTTGACGTGTCTGGTTCTGGACTCCAGGTTCCGCGGTCCTGTCATGACCCAGCAGAGGAGGCGGGTGGTGTTGGAGAGGTGGTCCGCTACGCTGCTGTCAACATCTAGAGCTGTTGGGGAAACATTGAGACTTTTTAACCCCCTTTTGGTGTTTTAAACGTTATGTTGTACTTTAGCTATTGATCTACAAGCTCATAGCTACGAGCTTGTAGGTTTGCCATTTTTGAAAAATCGTGAAAATGTGCCTCAAATCATTGGACATTATATTATTACATTGAGTGAACATTTTAACTCAAATCTTTGCTTCTGGGGAGGGCCCTGGAACAACACATTTTCAGATGGGGGTCGGTGGCCCAAATACAAATTTCTAGGGGTCCTTGACATGAAATAGTGTGAGAACCACTGACATTAGAAACATGAGGTTTTTCAGAAAACTGTCAGGATTTAGAAGATTTTTTATTTTATTTCGACGTCGGGCCTAAATGTGTTAACACAGCTGTCCACATCTGGATCTGTTGGAAACGTTATAAAACATCAAAGGTTTCATGACATCAGTTGTCATTTATTTTTCGTTTTTTCGTTTAGGTTTTATTTTTAAGTTTCTGTGGTGTGGGGTTTTCACTGTGTCTGTGAAGCCTTTTGAGCTGCAATGAAAACAGGCAAAACAGTGACATCTTCTGGATGCAAATCCCAACGTATGACGTTGGGAGCACTTATTTGTTCCAGACCATAGAAAATATTTCTATATTTAACTACCTAAGTGCAGAAGGCTGTGGTGGTGAAGGTATATTTAACTCTAGAGTGCAGAAGGCTGTGGTGGTGAAGGTATATTTAACTCTAGAGTGCAGAAGGCTGTGGTGGTGAAGGTATATTTAACTATAGAGTGCAGAAGGCTGTGGTGGTGAAGGTATATTTAACTATAGAGTGTAGAAGGCTGTGGTGGTGAAGGTATATTTAACTATAGAGTGTAGAAGGCTGTGGTGAAGGTATATTTAACTATAGAGTGCTGTGGTGGTGAAGGTATATTTAACTAGAGTGCAGAAGGCTGTGGTGGTGAAGGTATATTTAACTATAGAGTGCTGTGGTGGTGAAGGTATATTTAACTATAGAGTGTAGAAGGCTGTGGTGAAGGTATATTTAACTATAGAGTGCAGAAGGCTGTGGTGGTGAAGGTATATTTAACTATAGAGTGCAGAAGGCTGTGGTGGTGAAGGTATATTTAACTATAGAGTGTAGAAGGCTGTGGTGAAGGTATATTTAACTATAGAGTGCAGAAGGCTGTGGTGGTGAAGGTATATTTAACTATAGAGTGCAGAAGGCTGTGGTGGTGAAGGTATATTTAACTATAGAGTGCAGAAGGCTGTGGTGGTGAAGGTATATTTAACTATAGAGTGCAGAAGGCTGTGGTGGTGAAGGTATATTTAACTATAGAGTGCTGTGGTGGTGAAGGTATATTTAACTATAGAGTGCAGAAGGCTGTGGTGGTGAAGGTATATTTAACTATAGAGTGCAGAAGGCTGTGGTGGTGAAGGTATATTTAACTATAGAGTGCAGAAGGCTGTGGTGGTGAAGGTATATTTAACTATAGAGTGCAGAAGGCTGTGGTGGTGAAGGTATATTTAACTATAGAGTGCAGAAGGCTGTGGTGGTGAAGGTATATTTAACTATAGAGTGCAGAAGGCTGTGGTGGTGAAGGTATATTTAACTATAGAGTGCAGAAGGCTGTGGTGGTGAAGGTATATTTAACTATAGAGTGCAGAAGGCTGTGGTGGTGAAGGTATATTTAACTATAGAGTGCAGAAGGCTGTGGTGGTGAAGGTATATTTAACTATAGAGTGCTGTGGTGGTGAAGGTATATTTAACTATAGAGTGCTGTGGTGGTGAAGGTATATTTAACTAGAGTGCAGAAGGCTGTGGTGGTGAAGGTATATTTAACTATAGAGTGCTGTGGTGGTGAAGGTATATTTAACTATAGAGTGTAGAAGGCTGTGGTGAAGGTATATTTAACTATAGAGTGCAGAAG
>NC_137878.1:41777375-41787375 GCF_963924005.1 Protomyctophum bolini | reverse complement strand
GCGGTTTTGAAGGACTGTTTGCAGCTTCCCATTTTGAGAGCGGTTTTGAAGGACTGTTTGCAGCTTCCCATTTTGAGAGCGGTTTTGAAGGACTGTTTGCAGCTTCCCATTTTGAGAGCGGTTTTGAAGGACTGTTTGCAGCTTCCCATTTTGAGAGCGGTTTTGAAGGACTGTTTGCAGCTTCCCATTTTGAGAGCGGTTTTGAAGGACTGTTTGCAGCTGTCTATTTGAGAGCGGTTTTGAAGGACTGTTTGCAGCTGTCTATTTGAGAGCGGTTTTGAGAGGGGGGGTACTGTCACCTTCTCTCTCTCTCCCTCAGTCTGTGACTCCACACTGGCCACTCCCATATGATCCCATTCCAGCACACCCAGTTCCATTTACACACCTGTCTTCAACTGCCTCATCAGCCCAGCAGTGAACACTTCTCCAATCAACCTGCTCACTATAAAAACTGGACTCATGCCTGATTCACGCCTCATTCCTACCTGCATTCCCCTCTAAGAAATATCCCATTATTTTATTAAATACTTTATTATTCTACTCTTGTTTGTTGTGACTTTGCCTTGGGTTCAACTCTCTGTTTTGACTGTCTCCCATTCACGGTGTGACACACACACACACACACACACACACACACACACACACACACACACACACACACACACACACACACACACACACAACACACACACACACACACACACAGAGTAAGTGTATGAAATACTGCATGAGCTCACCTCCGATATCAGAAGCCATCTGAGAGCCTTCTGGTGTCGTTCAGTGATGATGATGATGATGATGATGATGATGAAGATGAGGATCAGGATGATGGTACTCCGGTTGGTAAGAAGATGAGGATCTGGATCAGGATCTGGATGAGGATGTACTCCGGTTGGTAAGAAGATGAGGATCAGGATCAGGATCTGGATGAGGATGTACTCCGGTTGGTAAGAAGATGAGGATAAGGATCAGGATCAGGATCAGGATGAGGATCAGGATGTACTCCGGTTGGTAAAAGCTCTTCTGGGTCCAGTTGGTGCAGTTCAACTTGCAGCTCTGCAGTGGAGTGGAGGCGTCGATAACAGTTTACTTAAGGTAGACACTAGACAGGACTGAAGAGGATTCAACACGTAGACAGGGCTGAAGAGGATTCAACACATAGACAGGACTGAAGAGGATTCAACACGTAGACAGGACTGAAGAGGATTCAACACATAGACAGGACTGAAGAGGATTCAACACGTAGACAGGACTGAAGAGGATTCAACACATAGACAGGACTGAAGAGGATTCAACACGTAGACAGGACTGAAGAGGATTCAACACATAGACAGGACTGAAGAGGATTCAACACATAGACAGGACTGAAGAGGATTCAACACTTAGACAGGACTGAAGAGGATTCAACACATAGACAGGACTGAAGAGGATTCAACACATAGACAGGACTGAAGAGGATTCAACACGTAGACAGGACTGAAGAGGATTCAACACATAGACAGGACTGAAGAGGATTCAACACGTAGACAGGACTGAAGAGGATTCAACACATAGACAGGACTGAAGAGGATTCAACACGTAGACAGGACTGAAGAGGATTCAACACATAGACAGGACTGAAGAGGATTCAACACATAGACAGGACTGAAGAGGATTCAACACGTAGACAGGACTGAAGAGGATTCAACTCTCTGCTTTCGTCTAGATGTCGTTTACATACCGGTCGGTCACACTGTCAACAACAGTTTACACAGTGTGAGGTGTGAGGGAGGAGTTACAGGGAGGGGTTACACACACACACACACACACACACACACACACACACACACACACAGACACACAGACAGACAGACAGTCCAGACCCGACCACAACTTTCTGTGCCAGTCGGGCTCAGGTGTGTTGGTATAGGTTGTGTGTGTGTGTGTGTGTGTGTGTGTGTGTGTGTGTGTGTGTGTGTGTTCCATCCCAGCTCTGTTACATTTGGGTGATTGATGAGTGGTCAGATTTAGGTTAGGTGACCTCAGTGCTCTGTACCTTACAAATTAGTTTATTTTTATTTATTTTTGTTAAGATTTGTTGTTTTTTTTCTAGCTTTTGTGCCTTTATTGATAGATCCAAGTGAAGACGGACAGGAAAGAGAAGGAGAGAGAGAGAGAGGGGGGGGGGGGACACACGCAGAAAAGGGGGTGGAAAATAGCCGATCTACAAGCTCACAATGCGTTGCTATTTTCGAATGGCCGAAATGTATGGGTTGAAGTGGTTGATGCATGTTTTCTAATCAAAATTTAAATCTCCAAAGTAACTAAAGTTTTAAAATAATTGTAGTGAAGTAAAAGTACAAACTTTGGCTCTGAAATGTAATGGTAGTAGAAGTAAAAGTACTGGAACATTGGAAATACTCAAGTAAGTACAAGTACTTAAGTTAAAGTACCACCACTGGTATTTATAGGCCTACTAACAAACAAACGCAGCTCTTCACGTGATTTCATTGATTGATTGATTGACAAATGAATCAACATATTGCAGAGTGGTTTCGGTTCAAAAGAAGCATTATTATATATTAAACTGCCTCCCCCTGGCCAGCCGGGGCGCCTGATGGAGGGGGAAAGGAACTGGTTGGAATAACGTGTTCCTTCCACGCGCTACGGCGTCCAACCAGGGAAACTCCCCCCTGTCAGGTGTAAAAGGAGCAACTTGGACACTCAAGCATGAAGGAAGCAAGTTCAAGTCCGTTGCTCTCCCCAGGTTGGCGGAGGGTGTGTAGAGCCCAGGATCACAGTATAGATGATTGACACAGGGGTGAAAAATGGGTTACAAAATCGTGGGATAAAAAAAGATATATATAAAAAAAAAAAAAGCATTATTCAGTGAATAGCAACTAATGCTGCATTTAAAGTTTAAACATGATGTATATTTCTTACCTGATGCAGCAGAAAAACAGCTCGCTCTGCGCAAAAAAACATGGAACACGGATGTGTATAATATTACAGGAAGCTCCCGTTAAACTTTCCAAACAAACTCCCGTAAACTCCGGAATTGCACCATCACACACCCTGTATATTACCGTATATTAACCGCATATGTACCATCACACCCTGTATATTACCGTATATTAACCGTATATTACCGTATATTAACCGTATATATGCTGCTAAACCCCCGGAGTTGTTGCCCTTGGTCAACATGCACAGAGAAGTGAGCCAGGAAGCAAAGTATGGAATAACCTTATATTAAGGTTAATCATTAACCTTATGGATCAGAGTTCACGCGCGTTATAAACGCCTTATCAGTTTGCAGAATTACAGCACAACTCAATATACAAAGACTGTTAACTGTGAGTGGACGACCCCAATCCACAGATATTACACTTGTTTACAAGAGGGTCCACCTTATTGTTCAATTAATCAAAACATTCAGAGACGTACAGACACTTGCAGACCTCTGCTATACTATAGTACTAGTAGATCGTCTCTCTGGCCACCAGAGGGCAGCATACGGAAACAAACCAAGTCAAACGTGTAGGCTACAGCGTCATAATAAAGGGTCAAAGTATCCCTTCCTGGATAAACAACACAAGGACAGATATGACATCTCAGTGTCAGTGCAGATCCACCTGTTGTTTACATTGTTATTAACAACAACAGAGTCAACAATTAACAACAGAGTATATTATAAACATCTAGTATTAATATGAACACAGGGCAACAGCTGCGGTGACTGATGTAATGCATTTAGTGTATTTCTAGGATCAAAAGGACTGTGTAATAGTGTCTGTATAATAGTTCTGAACACTGAACGTCCTCTGGGGGGGTACCGTACCGGCATGGCCTCGGCCCACACGGCCCGGGTTCGAGCCCTGTACAAGAGGATCCTGATGCTGCACCGCTTCCTCCCGCTAGACCTGCGGGCGCTGGGAGACCCGTACGTTAAGGACGAGTTCCGACGGCACCGGGGCGCCGGGGAGGCCGAGGCGGAGGGCTTCATGGCGGAGTGGGAGGTGATTATAATTGTATTAACTGTTTATAACGGTTTAATATCTATTTACTGAGGTCAGGAGACACAGGACTGCTGGGGAGAGGTAGGTGGAGGGCTTCATGGTGGAGTGGGAGGTGATTATATTACTGTATTTACTGTTTATAACGGTTTATAACGGTTTAATATCTATTTACTGAGGTCAGGAGGCACCGGGGCGCTGGGGAGAGGTAGGTGGAGGGCTTCATGGTGGAGTGGGAGGTGATTATATTACTATATTAACTGTTTATAACTGTTTATTTATGTACCAGATGGACCCATAAGAGTCCCATTTGATTCCATTTGTACAGTAGCCATGAGGGTACAGAACCATGAGGGTCCCTGGATCACACCTTTGAGAGACTGCTTTAAATAAATACATAACTAATATAGAGCATATTTGATCAAATTTAGGAGCCAAACTTTTTTGACAAATTAATTTAATTCAAACGCACACGACACATGCACATCCACGACATGCATGTGTCCTCTTTTTGGTAATTCAGAATATGGTATGCCTACACAACACACACACACACGCACACACACACACACACACACACTGTTGTTGGAAACATCATGTTTGGACTACACGTGTTTTTGAAAGCTGCACTTACTTGCCTGTTGTCGCCACACGGTGGCACTGTGGGTTTACTTTACTGTAACACAGCACAGTTTGATAGACCTTTAGGCCAGTGGTTCCCAAAGTGGGGTCGGGGACCCCCTAGGGGTCCTTGAGGGAGTTCCAGGGGGTCCCCAGCTATATGATAGTTAGGAACCAAATGGACCCTTATGGGTCTGTAACTCTGAGAGTGTACAAATGGAACCAAATGGACCCTCGTGGGTCTGTAACTCTGAGAGTGTACAAATGGAACCAAATGGACCCTTATGGGTCTGTAACTCTGAGAGTGTACAAATGGAACCAAATGGACCCTCGTGGGTCTGTAACTCTGAGAGTGTACAAATGGAACCAAATGGACCCTCGTGGGTCTGTAACTCTGAGAGTGTACAAATGGAACCAAATGGACCCTTATGGGTCTGTAACTCTGAGAGTGTACAAATGGAACCAAATGGACCCTCATGGGTCTGTAACTCAGAGAGTGTACAAATGGAACCAAATGGACCCTCATGGGTCTGTGACTCTGAGAGTGTACAAATGGAACCAAATGGACCCTTACGGGTCTGTAACTCAGAGAGTGTACAAATGGAACCAAATGGACCCTATAAGGTCCGTTTGGTTGCATTTGTACACTCTCAGTTAAATTAACAGTGATTTTTACAATATAATATAAATTGGGGGTCCCAGAGATGGAAATGCCTTTAAATGGGGGGTCCGTAGACGAATGCATGTCAAACTGGGGGTCCTTGAAATTAAACCGGTTGAGAATCACTGCTTCTCTCATGGGGGTCCCTGGAATATATCTTCACATGGGGGTCCGTAGGGCCAATATTAGTGTCAATTTGGGGGTCCTTGACATGAAAACGTTTAAAAGATAGCAGACCTACAAGCTCGTAGCGCGCCACTCGGTGAGCTTGTAGATCTGCTGTTTTTCAACAGCTAAATTATAACATAATGTTTAAAACACCAAAAAAAGGGGTTCCAGCCCAAAATGGGTTAATACAATTTGTTTTAAATTAATTAATAGTTTATGCCTTCAATTCCCTAAACTTAATTAAGTCAGGTGTCTTAGAGATTGACAGGTGTAAGACTTCATCACATCACATTCCCAAAAATCATACCTTCATCTTCAATGTTTATGCGTTAACAGAGTGGCGCGCTACGAGCTTGTAGGTTCTGCTATTTTTGAAAAATCCAAGAACGACTGACAATGGAAACATAGCTTTTTTCAGAAAACTGTCAGGATGTAGAAGACATTTTTAGAATCTGATCTCAGGTCAGAATGTGTGTTTACACAAACCCTCAAAGCTGGACATAGGAGAGCTCAGCATAGCAGGCGCAGCAGACAGCATGCATGGGCACAATCAATGAAAAATCCATTCAGCAAATATTACAATTAAATTCTGACCTTTGATGTCTTCAAACATGTAGTAATCCATAATGAAGGGCATTGGAGCAAAGCTGGAGTCCTCAGGATACAACATGGTGGACAGTTATAGGGACTAGTGCTGACTTCAGGATACAACATGTTGGACAGTTATAGGGCCTAGTGCTGACTTCAGGATACAACATGTTGGACAGTTATAGGGCCTAGTGCTGACTTCAGGATACAACATGTTGTACAGTTATAGGGCCTAGTGCTGACTTCCTTTCTTTACAAATAACTTTGCAATAAATAGACGTTTTGACATTGTCTGAGGCCAACATGTAGGATCCTCTCAGAGAGGCTTCTCTCTCGTTTATATTTAATCGTAAACAAAGACGTTTCTGGGGGATGAAGACAAACAAAGCTGCCACATTCTAGAAACAAGCACATGGTGGCATGGCATCAGACATGGCAGGCATGAGCAATCAATCTATGCAGGTACAGATGGACAAACTAGGCAGAGCCAGTGGCTACAGATCCAAATAGGAAAATGAATAATAATAATAATACACCCAATGCCATATTTTGCTAAATTGAATGCAGTGATTGCATTCACATTATGTTATGCGATGACGCTATACTGTCATCATTTATTTAAAAACAAATACCTGGACCTATAGGCCCAAGTAGGACTGGTCTAAACCCAAAAGTGTCTAAACTAAGTACTTTTTGGCATTATGTCATGCTTTAGCTATTGAAAAATAGCAGAACCTACAAGCTTTTTAGAAAAATCGAAGAACGACTGACATGGAAACATGGCTTTTTCAGAAAACTGTCAGGATGCAGAAGACATTTTTAGAATCTGATCTCAGGTCAGAATGGATTAAATGTAGTTCCAGGGGTCCCTCCCTCAGATGGGGGTCCGGTGGCCAAATAGAGATCATTCTGGGGGTCCTTGACATGAAAAAGGTTGAGCACCACGGAGTGGTTTTTTTCAGAGAGAGAGAGAGAGAGAGAGAGAGAGGGAGAGAGAGAGCCCAAATATGATTACAGCAGCAGTGAGCGAGCGAGCGCTTCAGTCTAATCCAGTTAGTGGTGGGGGGGAGGAGGGGAGGGTGATGGGAGGGGGGGGGGTTGTCCCCACGGGGGCGAGCGAGGGTCTCTGCCCATTAATGAATGGCTGCAGTGAGACTCACAAGCTCTCTCTAGAGAGAGAGAGGGGGGAGAGACAGAGAGAGAGAGAGAGAGGGGGGGGAGAGAGGGAGGGGGGAGAGAGTGTGGGGGGGGGAGTGGTGGGGGGAGAGGGGGGAGAGGGGAGAGAGAGATAGGGAGGGGGGAGAGAGGGAGGGGGAGGGTGGAGAGGGGAGAGAGAGAGAGGGGGAGGGAGGGGAGAGAGAGAGAGAGAGAGAGATATGTCGTGATGCTTACATTCAAGACAAATGGGGGGGGGGGGGGTCTCTGGAACAACATATTTTCAGATGGGGCTCGGCGTCCCTAATGCAGATATTTCTGGGGGTCGTTGACATGAAAATGTTTGAGAACGACTGATATAGAAACACTTTCAGAAAACTGTCATGATTTAGAAGACATTTTGTAGCATCGGGTCTAAATAACATATTCTGCCCTACAGATGTGGTTTACTTTCTAACTGAATTCTGGGAATCGCAGTTCTTTTTCAGACGGAGACGGAGCAGCCCGGAGGTGTCCAAAAAAATAAATAAATACATAAAAAAAGACTACAAAAATGGCCGCTTCACGGTTGGTTAAACATGGTGTGTTTGTGTTCTGGTTTGTCTTTACAGAACTACAAGGACACGCTGCAGAGCCAGGTGCTGGAGTCGGCCGCCAGAGGTCAGGGGTCGGGGGGCGTGGCCCAGGGGTCAGGGTTCGGCGCAGACCTTTCGGAACGCAAACTGAAAGAGTTTCAGGAGGAGCAGATCGGCCAGCTGTACGAGCTCATGCTGGAGTCCACCAAGCCCAACCGGCAGTTCAACATCCAGGAGAACATCCAGGAGAAATGAGTCCACCAAGCCCAACCGGCAGTTCAACATCCAGGAGAAATGAGTCCACCAAGCCCAACCGGCAGTTCAACATCCAGGAGAAATGAGTCCACCAAGCCCAACAGACAGTTTTTTTTTTTTACAATAATGTTTTGGACACAATAATTGTACACCACTGTAATGCCTCGTGCCTGAGGAGAGAGGCCTTGAAGGATATTCCATAATTAGAATAAAAGCATTGCTTATTATTAATACCTCAGTGTACCTTTGCCTTGTCTCTCATGCCCAGGGCCAGCTTTTATGCCATAAAATATATATTATATAATAATATATAATATGTCTACAGTTGATTAGTCTTGATGCAGTAATGGCCTCCTTTCTTTTTGAGCTAATTAAGAGAGGTATTAAAAATGCCTTAAAGTTTAAGGCATTTTTAATACCTCTCTTAATTAGCTCAAAAAGAAATTAGCTCATTTTTCAACGTCTAAAGTTTAGACGTTGAAAAATAGCAGATCTACAAGCTCGCTATACGAGCTTGTACAGTACGTGACAATGGAACATATTTATTGTACGACATTGACAGACCTCGTGTGAACCTGTCCATCTGTAAACCAGCGGTTCCCAAAGTGGGGTCCGGGGACCCCCAGGGGTCCTTGAGGGAGTTCCAGGGGGTCCCCATAAGCTAAATGATCATGGATCCTTATGGGT
The DNA here is from genome assembly GCF_963924005.1 of Protomyctophum bolini. NCBI lineage: Eukaryota > Metazoa > Chordata > Actinopteri > Myctophiformes > Myctophidae > Protomyctophum > Protomyctophum bolini. The sequence goes on along the minus strand of NC_137878.1, from coordinate 41,778,670 downwards.
CTGTAACTCAGAGATACATTAGCATTGATGTTACAATATAAATCGGGAGTCCCAGAGATATAGAAATGCTATTAAATGGGGGTCCGTAGACTAAATGCATGTCAAACTGGGCGTCCTTGAAATTAAACGGGTTGAGAATCACTGCTAGACGCCGTAACAAATCTTCTCATATGGGGGTCCCTGCCACGTCTTCTCTTATGGGGGTCCCTGGCATGTCTTTTCAAATGGGGGGTCCCTGGCATGTCTTCTCATATGGGGGGTCCCTGGCACGTCTTCTCATATGGGGGGTCCCTGGCACGTCTTCTCATATGGGGGGTCCCTGGCACGTCTTCTCATATGGGGGTCTGCGGGGTTCGTTAGTGTACATTTGGGGGTCCTTGTAATTAATGTAATTAAATTAAAAGCTGGAACAGCACGACTGTATTGTTGAAAAGAAAGCAATTAATATCATATATACTCACTGTTATTTATTTCTGAACATAAATTATGGACATCAAAACTGGACTCAGTGAAATGTTATTAATAATTATGATGAGCCACAGTATTAAAAATTAACCCGGTCAGAAGGCAAGTCTTATTTATTATGCAATTAACATAATGTGACTTAATTTATATCTTCTGTGGACTCTAACATTACACCTAGCTACATGTTTAAGCATTTATTTCATATTTACATGTCTTCTGTGGTCTCTAACATTACACCTATAGCTACATGTTTAAGCATTTATTTCATATTTACATGTCTTCTGTGGTCTCTAACATTACACCTATAGCTACATGTTTAAGCATTTATTTCATATTTACATGTCTTCTGTGGTCTCTAACATTACACCTATAGCTACATGTTTAAGCATTTATTTCATATGTACATGTCTTCTGTGGACTCTAACATTACACCTAGCTACATGTTTAAGCATTTATTTCATATTTACATGTCTTCTGTGGTCTCTAACATTACACCTATAGCTACATGTTCAAGCATTTATTTCATATTTACATGTCTTCTGTGGACTCTAACATTACACCTATAGCTACATGTTTAAGCATTTATTTCATATTTACATGTCTTCTGTGGTCTCTAACATTACACCTATAGCTACATGTTTAAGCATTTATTTCATATTTACATGTCTTCTGTGGACTCTAACATTACACCTATAGCTACATGTTTATGCATTTATTTCATATTTACATGTCTTCTGTGGACTCTAACATTACACCTATAGCTACATGTTTAAGCATTTATTTCATATTTACATGTCTTCTGTGGACTCTAACATTACACCTAGCTACAT
>NC_137878.1:41737375-41772375 GCF_963924005.1 Protomyctophum bolini | reverse complement strand
TGCGTGCATGTGTTGCGGGGCGTGCGTGGGGAGGAAGGGGAGAATGTCTACATAAAAGGCCTGTCACAAAAGATGCTGTTAAATGATATTATAAATATATTTCTGATCTAACATTTATACCACTCTAAATCGGTTTCTCCAGATCACCGATCGTTCGAGTCATTTGGAGTAAAAAACAAAACCTCTCTAACCAAGTCAGCTATGCCCCGCCCTCAACATCCCTGTGGCGGTCTCAAGGACCCCCAGGGGTCCGTGGAGAGGCTGGGGATGGGGAGGGGGCTCCAGGGGGTCCGTGGAGAGGCTGGGGATGGGGAGAGGGGCTCCAGGGAGTCCCCAGGGTACCTTCCACCACTGTCAGTGTCCCTGTCTCCCCCCCCCTGTCCCCCCTAGAGACCTGACACACTAAAGGCTCATTCAGAGTCCAGACTCAACTCCCACTTGATTGGGTTTTTAACACGGATGTTACAACAACAATACAGTAATGACAACGTCGTCTCTACTTAGAACTCCTTTTGTGTTAATAGACTGAGCACCGAACAGCGTCAATAACGTCTAACTATAGAGGGCGCTAAGTCCACTAGAGGGCGCTAAGTCCACTAGAGGGGCGCTAAGTCCACTAGAGGGCGCTAAGTCCACTAGAGGGGCGCTAAGTCCACTAGAGGGGCGCTAAGTCCACCGGTTCATGCACTTTGTATTTGCATTGTAATCCCCATAGGGGGGGACCTTTAGATCGCCTCATATAAGAACTGTGTATGAAAAATAAACATGTCATCCCGGCCGTTTCACTCATATCCGATATGAAGAATCAACTGACTGAGATAAAACACTATTATTATTACTGCTGAATTAGTTACAGTTTAGCTAGAAAACAGACTGTATCATATATTGTAAACGATACAGAGACACCTCCCTGACCATAACACATAGACAGCTTGTTTATTTATTTTTTTACCACAAAGCTGTAGATCTGCCTTTTTTTTTTAATCGTGAAAATGTGGCGCAAATCTATGAATATATACTATTCTTTCAGAGCGAACGTTTTTAACTCATATCTTTGCTTCTGGGAGGCCTTTGTTTTTTACCGCGTCGCTGAAAGCGATAGAACAAGCCATGTTGGAACTCTATTTTCTAAGAGGAACCATCCAGGTTCCACTAGTAAACAAACCACCTCAGTGTTAAGCACAGGAGTGTAATGATATAGCACAGTAACTGCATCGAAATATCCATTTTAATTTCAAGAATCCGAGCATAGAGAATCATAGTATGACATCATGTGACATCTATGTTGAATACAAACAAGAGTTCAAACTAGAGAAATACCTTCTATGTGAAAACCGTAAGTATAGACAGGCTATTTGCAACCTTAGGCTAAACAACACAAGAATCCCAAAGGTCATCGGAAGATATAAAGGATTGGAAAGAAGTCAGAGGATTTGTAACCTATGTAATGAAGCCAGAATTGGAGATGAGTATCATGTTTTGTTGGAATGCAAGAATACTGACATTATGAATTTCAGGAAAAAATTCCTGCCACTTTATTTTTTTACCCACCCTTCTATGTTTAAACTAATTGCATTACTAAAATCTGAAAAACAATAAGTAATCTACAAATTGGGTGCTTTTCTGAAAAATGTTCTTCCACTGTACAAATAGGGAAAGCCTTCCGATATGTCTATGTATATCGTGTAATCTGTAATGTATACTGTATACTTTCGATTGTATACTTTTATGAATCTGTGCTCCAAACCATGTGATCCTGGTTGTGAGTTAAATAAATGATGATGATGAAGGAATGTAAACCGCATCGTATCGAATCGTTTGACTTTCCATCGCATGGTATCGTTTTGCAAAGCAAATAATCGCCATCGAAACATTTTGCACTGCAAATATTCCATTGTACCTGTCCTGCTGTATTTATTAGACATTTTAAATCATTGACTTGTATTGCGTCATTGTGTCATTTTAGACGTTGGCGTTAGTTGTCCAAAAAATAACAGATCTACAAGCTCACAGCGTGCCACTCGGTGCAGCACTTTGAGCTTGTAGATCTTTTCTAGTGAAGTAAAAGTATATAATATTTGCCTCTGAGATGTATTGGAGTAGAAGTAAAAGTATTAGAAACTGGAAATAGTCAAGTATAAAGTCTTAAAGTTGTATACAGTACTTAAGTAAATCTACTTTACACCAGGGGTTCCCAAAGTGGGGTCCAGGGACCCCCTCAGGGGTCCTTCGGCGAGATCCAGGGGGTCCCCAACAGCTAAATGATAGTTAGGAACCAAATGGACCCCTTAAGAGTGTACAAATGGAACCAATTTTAGATTTTACAATATAAATTGGGGGTCCCAGAGATAGAAATGCCATTAAATGGGGGTCCGTAGACTAAATGCATGTCAAACTGGGGGTCCTTGAAATTAAACAGGTTGAGAATCACGGCTAGAGCCGTAACAATCTTCTCTTAAGGGGGTCCCTCGTGGCATATGTTTATAAATGGGGGTCCATGGGGCTAATTAGTGTTAATTTGGGGGTCCTTGATGCATGAAGAAGTTTGGAAACCAATGCTTTAGTTTACACCCCGCGAGGAATGAGATATATTGGAACTATATTCTCTAACAGGAAACACGCACACGCACACGCACACACACACACACACACACACACACACACACACACACACACACACACACACACACACACACACACACACACACACACACACACACACACACACACACACACACACACACGCTTGAAATGTTTATTTTATTTATGTCCACATACTGAGAAGTACAGGAATACCTTGTACAAAGGACATAATAAAACACTGCCAGTGCAGTTTGACAGTGGGAGAGCAGCCAGTTACAACGTGCATGGACGGCAAAGCATCGACACGCACACACACACACACACACACACACACAAACACACACACACACACACACACACACACACACACACACACACACACACACACACACACACACACACACGGTTCAAGGTTGTTTATTTCATAGCATAACAATGAAAGGAGTCCTTCAGTGTTGCCTTGTGGACTATAAGGTTTACCTCAGTGCTGAGGCTTTCCTCTGAAGACTCGTATGTGGGCGAGTTGTTCTGGAAAGGCAGCGTTTTTGTTGTAAATGTTTTGTTAAATGATTTTCTTTCTTCAGCAACAATTAATGCTGATTTATCACATTTTCGGATATTCGGTATTTTGGTGTCGGTGCATCCCTAAAGAAATCCCTAAAGAAAATGAGATCGTGAAAATGTGGCTCAAATCTTTGAATAATATGTTCTTTCAGAGCGAACGATTTCAACTCAAATCTTTGCTTCTGGAGGGCCGTGGCTCAGTGGTCCAGGCACCTTGGCCGGTAGTCGGAGTCCGGCAGTGTGCCGCGGGTTCGACTCCCGATCCCGACGGCCTTTACTGCATGTCACTCCCCCCCCCATCTCTCTCCCCATCTCCTGTCAGCCTACTGTCTGTCCCTCAGTGAGACATGCGTTCAGCGGACTACAGTGAAAGGTCAGCTCTCAGTGGAGACCCCCCCTCCCTCCCTCTCAGTGGAGACCCCCCCTCCCTCCCTCTCAGTGGAGACCCCCCCCCCCCCCCCACCAGCGTGGTCTGATCTGGGACCAGCCACCCCTCCCACCCACCCCCACCCCCACCGAGACTAATTATCCGCCCGGCAACCCGCCAGGCTACTTTCAGATCCCTGTGTCGTTAGACAAATGTCACGGCACGCGTCTTATTCAGCACTTCCTGACCACCCCCCCCCCCCTCCCCATCCCCTCCCCTCCCCTCCCCCCCTTCATTTGACCCCTGGCTGCAACAGAAAGTGACACGCCGTGGAATATATCAATTAAAATACAGGATATATGGATTGATATTATATACTGTACATCATTAGGACTGGGAATTAACTTTAACTTATAGTGACATTATTGTTATACATCTATACACAATTAAACGTTTGCCTGGTATATCTCTCCTAATGGCATCAACATCAATACAGCATCTAGTCCAACGACAAGAAAATATTTCTGTTTTGGTTTAGGTTTTGGGTCTGAGAGGCTAAATGTCATCAGACGGTGGTTCCGTGGCTCAAATGGGTCTGAGAGGCTAAATGTCATCAGACGGTGGTTCCGTGGCTCAAATGGGTCTGAGAGGCTAAATGTCATCAAACGGTGGTTCCGTGGCTCAAACACCCAATTAATAATGGGCCTTGATATGAAACCCATTGTGTTCTGATTAATTTTTGAATGGAATTCTCCGAAACTAATAAACTATACATAATGTCTCAATAATATACAGAAACTATACATTATGTATGAATTTAATAGAAGTGGCAGATGTGGTTCACAACCTTTAGACCCCCTACCGTTCTGACAGGATGTCAAGCTGAGATACACACACACACACACACACACACACACACACACACACACACACACACACGGGGGCGGGACAGGGCCTTTCTGTGTGGAGTTTGCATGTTCTCCCCGTGTCCCCTAGGGTAGGTACCCTCACAAAAACATGCAGTAATCCTGGTCTCTAAAACTACCTCCCCCTGGCCAGCCGGGGCGCCTGATGGAGGGGAAAGGAACTGGTCGGAATAACGTGTCCCTTCCACGCGCTACGTCCGGCCGGGGAAATTCCCCCCCTGTCAGGTGAAAAGAAGCAGCTTGGACTCCTCATGCATAGAAGGAGGCATGAGGTCAGTCCGCTGCCCCCCCCAGGTTGGCAGAGGAAGTGTAGCGCCCAGGATTACATTAGACAATTGGCACTGGGTGAAAAAGAAAAACTGGGTTACAAAATCGTGGGATAAAAATGTAAAAGAAGAAAGGGGGCGGGACTGGGCCTGGGCGTGGTCATGAAAGGGGGCGGGACTGCAACGCTCCGTAGCCACCAGCGCTATGCTAATTACCCTGCATGCCCCACAGCTGTGGCTGTTTCAACTCCACGCATTAGCTTTCGAAGACCTTCTGAAAGGTCACAGTTCACCCCGTTAAGGTCATATCTGACCCTCTGGTCCCGCCGGGCATCGGAAATCCTTCTTCTGTCCACGACCAGGAAACGGAAATCATTCTAGAGAATCTTTGACTGTGAGCGTTTATTTTCTCTTACTGTATCGGCGATAACGTGTGTGTAGCCTATTATAATTAGGCGGTATAGTAAAGATTTCCCATTGGCTGAACAGAGTCGTGTGACCTATCGTTGCTGGTCGTCGGGCAGAAAACTTGGATCTCTAAAGTTCGACTTTGGTTTTTTCCCTAAATGCATGCCTGACTTCAGCATACAACAGTGTTGCACACGCACGCACGCAAGCAACGCATGCACGCACACACACACACACACGCACGCACGCACGCACACACGCACGCAATCACGCACGCACGCACGCACACACGCACACACGCACGCACGCAAACACGCACACGTTGATAGAACTGACACTATAGGCCTATACAGGAAAACACACAACAATAAGCACCCTGAACTCACAGTGCTCAAATAAGTGCTTTTACTGGTTTCTGAACCTCCCACAGCCCTCCTATGAGACACAGACTGGTTTCTGAACTGCCCACAGCCCTCCTATGAGACACAGACTGGTTTCTGAACCTCCCACAGCCCTCCTATGAGACACAGACTGGTTTCTGAACCGCCCACAGCCCTCCTATGAGACACAGACTGGTTTCTGAACCGCCCACAGCCCTCCTATGAGACACAGACTGGTTTCTGAACTGCCCACAGCCCTCCTATGAGACACAGACTGGTTTCTGAACCGCCCACAGCCCCTCCTATGAGACACAGACTGGTTTCTGAACTGCCCACAGCCCTCCTATGAGACACAGACTGGTTTCTGAACTGCCCACAGCCCTCCTATGAGACACAGACTGGTTTCTGAACCGCCCACAGCCCTCCTATGAGACACAGACTGGTTTCTGAACCGCCCACAGCCCTCCTATGAGACACAGACTGGTTTCTGAACCGCCCACAGCCCTCCTATGAGACACAGACTGGTTTCTGAACTGCCCACAGCCCTCCTATGAGACACAGACTGGTTTCTGAACTGCCCACAGCCCTCCTATGAGACACAGACTGGTTTCTGAACTGCCCACAGCCCTCCTATGAGACACAGACTGGTTTCTGAACTGCCCACAGCCCTCCTATGAGACACAGACTGGTTTCTGAACCGCCCACAGCCCTCCTATGAGACACAGACTGGTTCTCATGCGTGCATGCGTGGATGGGGTGGCGGTAAATTTAGCATGTCACGAGGGACAGACAAAAGAATGGTGATAAGCAGCCGCCCACACGGTGCCGCGTGCGTGTGCGTGCGTGTGCGTGCATGTGTGTGTGTGTGTGTGCGCGTGTATGCGTGTGTGTGTGTGTGTATGTGTGCGTGTGCGTGTGCGTGTGCGTGTGCGTGTGCGTGTGTGTGTGTGTATGTGTGTGTGTATGTGTGTGTGTGTGTCTCTGGCGTGTGTGTTCCTCCACATATCTCCACAGAGACATTCAAAGGACTAAATGCTCCCACAGCGTGCTTCAGTCCCACGGGGGGGGGGCAATTAGCCTGTCGTCCAATCATCAGCCCTACATGAACAACAGCTGCTTCAGGGATCAGCCATCGTGGAGGAAATGTATAATCGCTATAATAATAATAATTCTATGTATAATAATAATTCTTCAGACTAGACTATTCGCCCAATTGTGTCGACATGTGATTTGATCCATATGTGATCACGATTTGTGATTTTCTTTGGTTGTCTGTTATACTGTTTTGAATTATTTTTTGTATTTTTTGTATTTTTCGGTTCTAAAAAGATTACGTGCGTATAATGCCCCCATCTATATGTCCTCCCGGAAGGTCCCGCACAAACCTGCCGCGCGTCTGACAGATGGATGTAGCCTGCAGGGCATTTGGCTTAACGCACGCACGGTCCGCGCGTTTAGAGTAAACGCACGAGAAAAGCCTGGTGTAGCTTGGTGGCCGTGAGTCCATTTTTTTTCACCTGTAATGTTTTAGTGTTAGTGTGGGGGGGGGGTCCCCGGGGAATAGAATAGCCAAGTCCCATCACAGCTGCAGACGTCCGTCTCATTTAAGGTCCTGCGCTCCTATTGGCTGCCCTGCCGTAATGCTAATCATCTCGTCACGGGTGCTGCGAATCCTATTGGCCGACCCCACCGCATGCTAATCCTCTCGTTATACGCTTGCATATAAACGTGCTGTCTATCATCGGGACCTGTCAATCAAAGTATAATTTGACCGAAGCAGTGATGGACAGCTGTCACTTCTAGGAGTCGTCATGATTCACATCCATCCGTACATACAGGCATGTCTGGAACTACCGACCAAACAGTGTTGTTTTCATACAGGCATGTCTGGAACTACCGACCAAACAGTGTTGTTTTCATACAGGCATGTCTGGAACTACCGACCAAACAGTGTTGTTTTCATACAGGCATGTCTGGAACTACCGACCAAACAGTGTTGTTTTCATACAGGCATGTCTGGAACTACCGACCAAACAGTGTTGTTTTCATACAAGCATGTCTGGAACTACCGAACAAACAGTGTTGTTTTCATACAGGCATGTCTGGAACTACCGACCAAACAGTGTTGTTTTCATACAGGCATGTCTGGAACTACCGAACAAACAGTGTTGTTTTCATACAGGCATGTCTGGAACTACCGACCAAACAGTGTTGTTTTCATACAGGCATGTCTGGAACTACCGACCAAACAGTGTTGTTTTCATACAGGCATGTCTGGAACTACCGACCAAACAGTGTTGTTTTCATACAGGCATGTCTGGAACTACCGACCAAACAGTGTTGTTTTCATACAGGCATGTCTGGAACTACCGACCAAACAGTGTTGTTTTCATACAGGCATGTCTGGAACTACCGACCAAACAGTGTTGTTTTCATACAGGCATGTCTGGAACTACCGAACAAACAGTGTTGTTTTCATACAGGCATGTCTGGAACTACCGACCAAACAGTGTTGTTTTCATACAGGCATGTCTGGAACTACCGAACAAACAGTGTTGTTTTCATACAGGCATGTCTGGAACTACCGACCAAACAGTGTTGTTTTCATACAGGCATGTCTGGAACTACCGACCAAACAGTGTTGTTTTCATACAGGCATGTCTGGAACTACCGACCAAACAGTGTTGTTTTCATACAGGCATGTCTGGAACTACCGACCAAACAGTGTTGTTTTCATACAGGCATGTCTGGAACTACCGACCAAACAGTGTTGTTTTCATACAGGCATGTCTGGAACTACCGACCAAACAGTGTTGTTTTCATACAGGCATGTCTGGAACTACTGAACAAACAGTGTTGTTTTCGTCGACTCTAAAACTACGGCGAAAAATGTTCGTCAACTACCTTTTTATCACTGACGAAAACTAAGCTACGATGACTAACAATTATTCAATTATTTACAATTTAGGCATTTAGCAGACGCTCTTAATCCAGAGCGATTTACATTAAGCAAGAACAAAAAAAAGCATGGGAATACATCACCTAAAAAGCATTTATCATGAAACATGCGTAAGCTAAGAAAGTAACAGTGGAATATCTATATAATGGAACTATACATATAAACTATACATATATACTATACTATACTATGCTATGCATATGTACTATGACGTGCTATGACTACATACAATGCAATTATAGTGCTGTCTACATAGCTATAAGTCTGTATCAAAAGCTATCTAAGTCTACAGAAATGCTATCTAAGGGGGTATAGGGTAAGTGCTATGGGCCAAGATGGAGTCTGAACAGGTGGGTCTTCAGACTACTTTTAGTGAGGGTACTTCCAGCTTCCCTGCGTTGGCTGATCTGAGTGCGCGGGAGGGTTTGTAGGGTTCAATCATACTTGCAAAACTAAGACTATAGGCTAAATGTATTGACAATTTGTTGCCTACAAGCCCACAACATGTTGCAGCACTTCCGTGATGCTTGCGGAACTCGACTACGTCTCGTTCCTGACCGCATCCCTGTCGTGGCAATAATCACGTTAACGCACACCCTCTCGTGTAATATTGCTTAATTCATTCACTCATTCATTCATATAGTTTCCACCACTACTTATTTGTGATCGGCGTAGAAGATAATTTCTCTGGGGTCCTACATTTAAAAAACACCCACACATAAATAAATACATAACACACAACGGGGGGGGTGAACAGTTCAAGGTTTTCATAATTTCTGTTCAGAGAAACCGCGTGAAGGCCACAGCGTGTTGTAGGAATGGAATGAGAGGTGATGTGACCCTCATATTCCTCTGTACCGTCTGTCACTGCTGGGAACTAAAGACACAAAGTGTGACCCTCATATTCCTCTGTACCGTCTGTCACTGCTGGGAACTATAAAGACACAAAGTGTGACCCTCATATTCCTCTGTACTGTCTGTCACTGCTGGGAACTACAAAGACACAAAGTGTGACCCTCATATTCCTCTGTACCGTCTGTCACTGCTGGGAACTATAAAGACACAAAGTGTGACCCTCATATTCCTCTGTACTGTCTGTCACTGCTGGGAACCAAAAAGACACAAAGTGTGACCCTGGTGTCGCTGTGGGTCATCAGTCACTGCTGTGAAGTGAAGACGTGGAATAGTTTCAGGACAGACAGACAACAGATGGGTGTATACTTCATTGATGTGGTTTCGATGCCGTCGTAACACATGAAGCAACAAAAGCGTCCAGTTCCTTGAATGTTCCTTGTTGGGCGGAGAGAGAGAGAGAGAGAGAGAGAGAGAGAGAGAGAGAGAGAGAGAGAGAGATCACGCACGCTTTGTGAACAATAATCACAGTGTTGTGGTTAACACTTTGCCCAGGGTTATTTAAGGGTTAATGTTAAGTTGAAATGCCGATGAGGTCAGTCTGCTAATCTACTGTATATGTGGCTGTATTTGGAATACATGAAATGTCTAAGATCACAGACTTTCTACTAGGGCTATTCTACTTGTAAACCAACTTTTAACAGTTAGTTGATTTAAAATGTATTTGTGTGTATGCGTATGTGCATGCGTGCGTGCGTGCGCCTGCGTGTGTGCGTGTGTGCGTGTGCGTGCACGCATCTGATATTGAAAAATAGCAGATCTACAAGCTCGTATAGCGTGGCACCCGGTGCACTACAAGCTCATGAGGAACAACATATGTTCAGATGGAGGTCGGCTGTTAGAATAGTCTGAGAACCACCGATATAGAAACATGAGGTTCTTCATATAGAAGATATGTCAGGTCTCAATGTGTTAAACACTTATACCACATAATAACAACAACAGGTAAACAATGGAATAGCAGAGGAGGTACGGTACGGTACGGTACAGTACAGTAAACGGTACACACAGTGACTCTGCTGAAGTCGTGCGGTCTGAAGTGGTCACGATGGATGCAGGAGTGGCTCAGCGCTTTGTTTTCTACACAATGTTAGTCCTTCTGAAATAACACGACACACCAACCAGCTCTATGCAAACACATTCCCCCGAAATATTGCACGCACGCACGCACAGTCACACACGCACGCACACAGTCACACACACAGTCACACACACACAGTCACACACACACAGTCACACACACACAGTCACACACACACAGTCACACACGCACGCACGCACAGTCACACACGCACGCACAGTCACACACGCACGCACGCACACAGTCACACACACAGTCACACACACACAGTCACACACACACAGTCACACACACACAGTCACACACGCACGCACGCACAGTCACACACGCACGCACAGTCACACACGCACGAACGCACACAGTCACACACACAGTCACACACACACACAGTCACACACACACAGTCACACACACACAGTCACACACACAGTCACACAGTCACAACCACAGTCACACACACACAGTCACACACACACAGTCACACACACACAATCACACACACAGTCACACACACAGTCACACACACAGTCACACACACACAGTCATACACACAGTCACACACACACAGTCAAACACACACAGTCACGCACACAGTCACGCACACAGTCACACACACACAGACACACACACAGTCACACACACAGTCACACACACAGTCACACACACACAGTCATACACACAGTCACACACACACAGTCAAACACACACAGTCACGCACACAGTCACACACACAGTCACACACACAGTCACACACACAGTCACGCACACAGTCACGCACACACACAGTCACGCACACAGTCACACACACAGTCACACACACAGTCACACACACAGTCACACACACAGTCACGCACACACACAGTCACACACACAGTCACACACACACGACAATGCAGAGCAATACCAACACTAAAATACATAATGTATGTTTCCTTCTGACAGAGAGAGGGTCATTATTTGACAGTCTTAACTTATGGTCCAAGTCATTACTTTAATGCATCCGTGTTCTGTTCCTCTGGACCTTCCCTCCGTTCACCCTGCATGACTCAGAGTCTGGTTCTGAACCCAAAGCCTCTCTCTGGCATACAGAACCCTCAGAGTCTGGTTCTGAACCCAAAGCCTCTCTCTCATACAGAACCCTCAGAGTCTGGTTCTGAACCCAAAGCCTCTCTCTGGCATACAGAACCCTCAGAGTCTGGTTCTGAACCCAAAGCCTCTCTCTCATACAGAACCCTCAGAGTCTGGTTCTGAACCCAAAGCCTCTCTCTGACATACAGAACCCTCAGAGTCTGGTTCTGAACCCAAAGCCTCTCTCTGGCATACAGAACCCTCAGAGTCTGGTTCTGAACCCAAAGCCTCTCTCTGGCATACAGAACCCTCAGAGTCTGGTTCTGAACCCAAAGCCTCTCTCTCATACAGAACCCTCAGAGTCTGTCTGAACCCAAAGCCTCTCTCTGACATACAGAACCCTCAGAGTCTGGTTCTGAACCCAAAGCCTCTCTCTGGCATACAGAACCCTCAGAGTCTGTCTGAACCCAAAGCCTCTCTCTGGCATACAGAACCCTCAGAGTCTGGTTCTGAACCCAAAGCCTCTCTCTGGCATACAGAACCCTCAGAGTCTGGTTCTGAACCCAAAGCCTCTCTCTGGCATACAGAACCCTCAGAGTCTAGTTCTGAACCCAAAGCCTCTCTCTGGCATACAGAACCCTCAGAGTCTGGTTCTGAACCCAAAGCCTCTCTCTCTCTGGCATACAGAACCCTCAGAGTCTGGTTCTGAACCCAAAGCCTCTCTCTCTCTGGCATACAGAACCCTCAGAGTCTAGTTCTGAACCCAAAGCCTCTCTCTGGCATACAGAACCCTCAGAGTCTGGTTCTGAACCCAAAGCCTCTCTCTCTCATACAGAACCCTCAGAGTCTGGTTCTGAACCCAAAGCCTCTCTCTCTCATACAGAACCCTCAGAGTCTGGTTCTGAACCCAAAGCCTCTCTCTGACATACAAAACCCTCAGAGTCTGGTTCTGAACCCAAAGCCTCTCTCTGACATACAGAACCCTCAGAGTCTAGTTCTGAACCCAAAGCCTCTCTCTGACATACAGAACCCTCAGAGTCTGGTTCTGAACCCAAAGCCTCTCTCTCATACAGAACCCTCAGAGTCTGGTTCTGAACCCAAAGCCTCTCTCTGGCATACAGAACCCTCAGAGTCTGGTTCTGAACCCAAAGCCTCTCTCTGACATACAGAACCCTCAGAGTCTGGTTCTGAACCCAAAGCCTCTCTCTGACATACAGAACCCTCAGAGTCTAGTTCTGAACCCAAAGCCTCTCTCTCTCATACAGAACCCTCAGAGTCTGGTTCTGAACCCAAAGCCTCTCTCTCTCATACAGAACCCTCAGAGTCTGGTTCTGAACCCAAAGCCTCTCTCTCATACAGAACCCTCAGAGTCTAGTTCTGAACCCAAAGCCTCTCTCTCTCATACAGAACCCTCAGAGTCTGGTTCTGAACCCAAAGCCTCTCTGTGGCATACAGAACCCTCAGAGTCTAGTTCTGAACCCAAAGCCTCTATCTGGCATACAGAACCCTCAGAGTCTGGTTCTGAACCCAAAGCCTCTCTCTCTCATACAGAACCCTCAGAGTCTGGTTCTGAACCCAAAGCCTCTCTCTCTCATACAGAACCCTCAGAGTCTAGTTCTGAACCCAAAGCCTCTCTCTGACATACAGAACCCTCAAAGTCGTCTGGTTCTGAACCCAAAGCCTCTCTGTGGCATACAGAACCCTCAGAGTCTGGTTCTGAACCCAAAGCCTCTCTCTCTCATACAGAACCCTCAGAGTCTAGTTCTGAACCCAAAGCCTCTCTCTGGCATACAGAACCCTCAGAGTCTGGTTCTGAACCCAAAGCCTCTCTCTCTCTGGCATACAGAACCCTCAGAGTCTGGTTCTGAACCCAAAGCCTCTCTCTCTCTGGCATACAGAACCCTCAGAGTCTAGTTCTGAACCCAAAGCCTCTCTCTGGCATACAGAACCCTCAGAGTCTGGTTCTGAACCCAAAGCCTCTCTCTCTCATACAGAACCCTCAGAGTCTGGTTCTGAACCCAAAGCCTCTCTCTCTCATACAGAACCCTCAGAGTCTGGTTCTGAACCCAAAGCCTCTCTCTGACATACAAAACCCTCAGAGTCTGGTTCTGAACCCAAAGCCTCTCTCTGACATACAGAACCCTCAGAGTCTAGTTCTGAACCCAAAGCCTCTCTCTGACATACAGAACCCTCAGAGTCTGGTTCTGAACCCAAAGCCTCTCTCTCATACAGAACCCTCAGAGTCTGGTTCTGAACCCAAAGCCTCTCTCTGGCATACAGAACCCTCAGAGTCTGGTTCTGAACCCAAAGCCTCTCTCTGACATACAGAACCCTCAGAGTCTGGTTCTGAACCCAAAGCCTCTCTCTGACATACAGAACCCTCAGAGTCTAGTTCTGAACCCAAAGCCTCTCTCTCTCATACAGAACCCTCAGAGTCTGGTTCTGAACCCAAAGCCTCTCTCTCTCATACAGAACCCTCAGAGTCTGGTTCTGAACCCAAAGCCTCTCTCTCATACAGAACCCTCAGAGTCTAGTTCTGAACCCAAAGCCTCTCTCTCTCATACAGAACCCTCAGAGTCTGGTTCTGAACCCAAAGCCTCTCTGTGGCATACAGAACCCTCAGAGTCTAGTTCTGAACCCAAAGCCTCTATCTGGCATACAGAACCCTCAGAGTCTGGTTCTGAACCCAAAGCCTCTCTCTCTCATACAGAACCCTCAGAGTCTGGTTCTGAACCCAAAGCCTCTCTCTCTCATACAGAACCCTCAGAGTCTAGTTCTGAACCCAAAGCCTCTCTCTGACATACAGAACCCTCAAAGTCGTCTGGTTCTGAACCCAAAGCCTCTCTGTGGCATACAGAACCCTCAGAGTCTGGTTCTGAACCCAAAGCCTCTCTCTCTCATACAGAACCCTCAGAGTCTAGTTCTGAACCCAAAGCCTCTCTCTGGCATACAGAACCCTCAGAGTCTGGTTCTGAACCCAAAGCCTCTCTCTCTCATACAGAACCCTCAGAGTCTGGTTCTGAACCCAAAGCCTCTCTCTGGCATACAGAACCCTCAGAGTCTGGTTCTGAACCCAAAGCCTCTCTGTGACAGCCTCTCTCTGACATACAGAACCCTCAGAGTCTGGTTCTGAACCCAAAGCCTCTCTCTGTCATACAGAACCCTCAGAGTCTAGTTCTGAACCCAAAGCCTCTCTCTGACATACAGAACCCTCAGAGTCTGGTTCTGAACCCAAAGCCTCTCTCTGGCATACAGAACCCTCAGAGTCTAGTTCTGAACCCAAAGCCTCTCTCTGACATACAGAACCCTCAGAGTCTAGTTCTGAACCCAAGTGTAAAAACACTCATTACGACGGCATCAAGACCCGCCAAAATACATTTTAGTCGACTGTAGATTTAGTCGACTAAAATCTTACGACATTTAGTCGACTAAAACTAGACTAACACTAAGACATTTCCAGGTGACTAAAATGTGACAAAAACTAAATGAAGTTTCAGTCCAAAGACTATATGACTAAACTAAAATAGAAATGTGCTGCCAAAAACAACACTGGTTTGCACCTGATGCAACCAAACTGTCTTCCAAACCAAATGGACTCCATTTCTATTTCAGTGTAGATTTTATTAAAGACATTAATACAAAAAAATATATATATTTTTTTAAAGCATTTCAAATTGGATCTTAATGAAAAAAGGTTTAGAATCATTGATTAAATGAATTAACGTATGAGATTAGAATGACCAACAGAATGCCAACCTATCGATGCTGAATGCTAATGACACATGGATGAATGGCTTTAAAGGACCACTTCACCACTTTTCAACCCATCTTCATATAATCGGTCCTCACCAATGTTCATATAGCACCATTTTGTTGGTATCAACCAATGTGCAGTGTGTGTGTGTGTGTGTGTGTGTGTGTGTGTGTGTGTGTGTGTGTGTGTGTGTGTGTGTGTGCGTGCGTGCGTGTGTGTGTGTGTGTGTGTGTGTGTGTGATCAATCGATCAATCGATTAATTTTATTAACACATTTCAAGCACAAATCAAAACAAAACTGTTAACTGTGGACGACACCACAAATAAAGCAATACACTCGTCTACAAGAGGGCCCACCATGTTCAATTCATCATAACAGTTAGAGACGCACAAATTATAGCAAAAGGAAATCATCATAGAGGAGGTAAAAAAAAAGGAAAGAAGCAAACATACTGTACATACAGTGAGGAGGGGGGGGGGGGGGGGGGGGGGGGAGGGGGAGGGGAATGTAAAATACACTCTTCAAATAATGTGGCTAAAGGCCTTTGGGAGCGATTACTCATGGTTACTGTAGGTGAATAGATCTGTCTCTACCAGAATAGGATCCCGTTTAAAATAAAAAGAGAGCATGTGTCGATCCAGTGAATCCAGTGATATTGATCTTCAGCCCGCGAAGCCACGATGATTATTATAGGATTCCTAAAGAAATGTCTAAAGGTCGCATGCTGATGACCAACCAATCAATCAATGCCCTCACAACGATGTGCATTTAATCATTCAGGGTTAGGGGCTCTGGCAGCGTGACATTTGAGTCGTAACACACAGAACTCTGTCAAACGTTCTTCCACTGGCCCTTTTTCACTGACTGACACTAAAGTAAAACTACACTAAAGTAAAACTACACTAAAGTAAAACTACACTAAACTAAAACTACACTAAACTAAAACTACACATAAAAAGTACACTCACGGCCAAGCTACACCAGGCTTTTCTCGCTCGTTTACTCTAAACGCACTGACCGTGCGTGCGTAAACCAAATGCCCTGCAGGCTACATCCATCTGTCAGACGCGCGGCAGGTTTGTGCGGGACCTTCCGGGAGGACATATAGATACGCGCGCATGGGGGCATTATACGCACACGTAAATGTTTTAGAACCGATCCTATTTTTAGAGAACGCGTAGGATGGCCCGCGGTATCCGTGCGTCTGGTGTAGCTCATGGTATCATTGATATATATTGGTCCTATCCAAACGCACTGTACGCGCGCAGTAAACGCATACGCACGCGCGCAAAATTGCCTGGTGTAGCTTGGCCGTCAAATGTTAAAAGGAGTGAAGCTGGGCATGCTGTGGATGGTATGCACGCACACACACACACGCACGCACGCACGCACACACGCACGCACACACGCACGCACTCACACACACTCACCAGTAGCCGGGGCCATACATTATATGTTTTATTGTATGTTTTATTTATGGCGTTATATGTTTTATTATTAATAGACGGATGGATGTCAATTAGGACGGTGTTCTGCGTCAGACTCAGGACTAAACCTATGGGTGCAGGCGGTGCCTCAGCGGTATAGAGTGGCCGGATGGTAACCGTGAGGTTCCCGGTTCGATCCCTGTGGGTTTCCCCCAGAGTTAGTGTGTCCAAGTGTCCTTGAGCAAGACTCTGAACCCCTGATTGCTCCTGATGTGCAGGTTGGTGCCTTGCATGGTTTCCTCCGCCTTCGGTGTGTGAATGTGTGTCTGTGTGTGTGCGTGCGACCACCACTGGTGCTGTGCTGTTACCACTGATACATAATAAGAAACACAGGTTTTTTTTAAGACATTTCTTCAGAATGGGCCTCAGGTCTAAATGGTTCCTGATGAGATTACAGCGTCTGTGAAGTGTTGAAGTTAACGACGTATCGATTGGGTTGTTATTAACGAACGCCGCAGTGTTTTACTGTATACACTGTACTGATCTGACTCAGTGTTTTACTGTATATACACTGTGGGACTGATCTGACTCAGTGTTTTACTGTAAACACTGTACTGATCTGACTCAGTGTTTTACTGTATACACACTGTGGGACTGATCTGACTCAGTGTTTTACTGTATATACACTGTGGGACTGATCTGACTCAGTGTTTTACTGTATACACTGTACTGATCTGACTCAGTGTTTTACTGTATATACACTGTGGGACTGATCTGACTCAGTGTTTTACTGTAAACACTGTGGGACTGATCTGACTCAGTGTTTTACTGTAAACACTGTGGGACTGATCTGACTCAGTGTTTTACTGTAAACACTGTACTGATCTGACTCAGTGTTTTACTGTATACACACTGTGGGACTGATCTGACTCAGTGTTTTACTGTATATACACTGTGGGACTGATCTGACTCAGTGTTTTACTGTAAACACTGTGGGACTGATCTGACTCAGTGTTTTACTGTAAACACTGTGGGACTGATCTGACTCAGTGTTTTACTGTAAACACTGTGGGACTGATCTGACTCAGTGTTTTACTGTAAACACTGTGGGACTGATCTGACTCAGTGTTTTACTGTATATACACTGTGGGACTGATCTGACTCAGTGTTTTACTGTAAACACTGTGGGACTGATCTGACTCAGTGTTTTACTGTATATACACTGTGGGACTGATCTGACTCAGTGTTTTACTGTAAACACTGTGGGACTGATCTGACTCAGTGTTTTACTGTATATACACTGTGGGACTGATCTGACTCAGTGTTTTACTGTATATACACTGTGGGACTGATCTGACTCAGTGTTTTACTGTAAACACTGTGGGACTGATCTGACTCAGTGTTTTACTGTATATACACTGTGGGACTGATCTGACTCAGTGTTTTACTGTAAACACTGTGGGACTGATCTGACTCAGTGTTTTACTGTATATACACTGTGGGACTGATCTGACTCAGTGTTTTACTGTAAACACTGTGGGACTGATCTGACTCAGTGTTTTACTGTATATACACTGTGGGACTGATCTGACTCAGTGTTTTACTGTATATACACTGTGGGACTGATCTGACTCAGTGTTTTACTGTAAACACTGTGGGACTGATCTGACTCAGTGTTTTACTGTATATACACTGTGGGACTGATCTGACTCAGTGTTTTACTGTAAACACTGTGGGACTGATCTGACTCAGTGTTTTACTGTAAACACTGTGGGACTGATCTGACTCAGTGTTTTACTGTATATACACTGTGGGACTGATCTGACTCAGTGTTTTACTGTAAACACTGTGGGACTGATCTGACTCAGTGTTTTACTGTAAACACTGTGGGACTGATCTGACTCAGTGTTTTACTGTAAACACTGTACTGATCTGACTCAGTGTTTTACTGTATACACACTGTGGGACTGATCTGACTCAGTGTTTTACTGTATATACACTGTGGGACTGATCTGACTCAGTGTTTTACTGTATACACTGTACTGATCTGACTCAGTGTTTTACTGTATATACACTGTGGGACTGATCTGACTCAGTGTTTTACTGTAAACACTGTGGGACTGATCTGACTCAGTGTTTTACTGTAAACACTGTGGGACTGATCTGACTCAGTGTTTTACTGTAAACACTGTACTGATCTGACTCAGTGTTTTACTGTATACACACTGTGGGACTGATCTGACTCAGTGTTTTACTGTATATACACTGTGGGACTGATCTGACTCAGTGTTTTACTGTAAACACTGTGGGACTGATCTGACTCAGTGTTTTACTGTAAACACTGTGGGACTGATCTGACTCAGTGTTTTACTGTAAACACTGTGGGACTGATCTGACTCAGTGTTTTACTGTAAACACTGTGGGACTGATCTGACTCAGTGTTTTACTGTATATACACTGTGGGACTGATCTGACTCAGTGTTTTACTGTAAACACTGTGGGACTGATCTGACTCAGTGTTTTACTGTATATACACTGTGGGACTGATCTGACTCAGTGTTTTACTGTATATACACTGTGGGACTGATCTGACTCAGTGTTTTACTGTAAACACTGTGGGACTGATCTGACTCAGTGTTTTACTGTATATACACTGTGGGACTGATCTGACTCAGTGTTTTACTGTATATACACTGTGGGACTGATCTGACTCAGTGTTTTACTGTAAACACTGTGGGACTGATCTGACTCAGTGTTTTACTGTAAACACTGTGGGACTGATCTGACTCAGTGTTTTACTGTATATACACTGTACTGATCTGACTCAGTGTTTTACTGTATATACACTGTGGGACTGATCTGACTCAGTGTTTTACTGTAAACACTGTACTGATCTGACTCAGTGTTTTACTGTATACACTGTACTGATCTGACTCAGTGTTTTACTGTATACACTGTACTGATCTGACTCAGTGTTTTACTGTAAACACTGTGGGACTGATCTGACTCAGTGTTTTACTGTAAACACTGTGGGACTGATCTGACTCAGTGTTTTACTGTAAACACTGTGGGACTGATCTGACTCAGTGTTTTACTGTATATACACTGTGGGACTGATCTGACTCAGTGTTTTACTGTATATACACTGTGGGACTGATCTGACTCAGTGTTTTACTGTATATACACTGTGGGACTGATCTGACTCAGTGTTTTACTGTAAACACTGTGGGACTGATCTGACTCAGTGTTTTACTGTAAACACTGTGGGACTGATCTGACTCAGTGTTTTACTGTAAACACTGTGGGACTGATCTGACTCAGTGTTTTACTGTATATACACTGTGGGACTGATCTGACTCAGTGTTTTACTGTATATACACTGTGGGACTGATCTGACTCAGTGTTTTACTGTAAACACTGTGGGACTGATCTGACTCAGTGTTTTACTGTATATACACTGTGGGACTGATCTGACTCAGTGTTTTACTGTAAACACTGTGGGACTGATCTGACTCAGTGTTTTACTGTATATACACTGTGGGACTGATCTGACTCAGTGTTTTACTGTAAACACTGTGGGACTGATCTGACTCAGTGTTTTACTGTAAACACTGTGGGACTGATCTGACTCAGTGTTTTACTGTAAACACTGTGGGACTGATCTGACTCAGTGTTTTACTGTAAACACTGTGGGACTGATCTGACTCAGTGTTTTACTGTAAACACTGTAGGACTGATCTGACTCAGTGTTTTACTGTAAACACTGTAGGACTGATCTGACTCAGTGTTTTACTGTAAACACTGTAGGACTGATCTGACTCAGTGTTTTACTGTAAACACTGTGGGACTGATCTGACTCAGTGTTTTACTGTAAACACTGTGGGACTGATCTGACTCAGCACTTTTACTGATGGACAAACAGAAGCAGCTGTGTGTGGATCATAAAGTGTATCCATCCATGCATGATCTGAGTACAGTACAGTACAGTACAGTACAGTACAGTACAGTACAGTACAGTACAGTACAGTACAGTACAGTACAGTACAGTACATATTATGGACCAATATACAGTGGTGGGAAACGTCCTCAAATGCTTTACTTAAAGTAAAAGTATCAATACAGCCATACTGTATAGAATGAAATAGTGAAAATAGTTGAACGCCTGGAATTCTAAATACACTCGAGTGAAAGTACAAAAGTATTTCATCAAAATGTACTTGAACTTATACTTCAAGTTAAAGTACTCATTATGCAGAATTCAAGTTTTCGAATGTATGAAAATCTTTTGAAAATAGCCGATCAACAACATCACAACGCGACGCATTGTGAGCTCAATAGCCGCTTGTTGATCTGCTATTTTTGCAAAGATATAGTCAGCGACATGAAGATGCAAAGATACAGTCTACTATTCATTGTCAATGGAAGCACAGCGACATGAAGATGCAAAGATACAGTCTACTATTCATTGTCAATGGAAGCACAGCGACATGAAGATGCAAAGATACAGTCTACTATTCATTGTCAATGGAAGCACAGCGACATGAAGATGCAAAGATACAGTCTACCATTCATTGTCAATGGAAGCACAGCGACATGAAGATGCAAAGATACAGTCTACCATTCATTGTCAATGGAAGCACAGCGACATGAAGATGCAAAGATACAGTCTACCATTCATTGTCAATGGAAGCACAGCGACATGAAGATGCAAAGATACAGTCTACCATTCATTGTCAATGGAAGCCAGACATGAAGATGCAAAGATGCAGTCTACCATTCATTGTCAATGGAAGCACAGCGACACGAAGATGCAAAGATGCAGTCTACTATTCATTGTCAATGGAAGCCAGCGACATGAAGATGCAAAGATGCAGTCTACCATTCACTGTCAATGGAAGCACAGCGACATGAAGATGCAAAGATGCAGTCTACCATTCACTGTCAATGGAAGCACAGCGACATGAAGATGCAAAGATGCAGTCTACCATTCACTGTCAATGGAAGCACAGCGACATGAAGATGCAAAGATACAGTCTACCATTCATTGTCAATGGAAGCACAGCGACATGAAGATGCAAAGATACAGTCTACCATTCATTGTCAATGGAAGCCAGACATGAAGATGCAAAGATGCAGTCTACCATTCATTGTCAATGGAAGCACAGCGACACGAAGATGCAAAGATGCAGTCTACTATTCATTGTCAATGGAAGCCAGCGACATGAAGATGCAAAGATGCAGTCTACCATTCACTGTCAATGGAAGCACAGCGACATGAAGATGCAAAGATGCAGTCTACCATTCACTGTCAATGGAAGCACAGCGACATGAAGATGCAAAGATGCAGTCTACCATTCACTGTCAATGGAAGCACAGCGACATGAAGATGCAAAGATGCAGTCTACCATTCATTGTCATCACTGATGACATCATGAATCTGTATTCTGCTGCTGTGCTGTCCTTGGCGACTGGATTTCCCCGACGGCATCAATAGCGGTCTCATCTCGTCTCTCTGATCATATTTTGTGTATGTATTATTTCCTCTCCTCTCCTCTCCTCTCCTCTCCTCTCCTCTCCTCTCCTCTCCTCTCCTCTCCTCTCCTCTCCTCTCCTCTCCTCTCCTCTCCTCTCCTCTCCTGTAGTCCGTGCGTACGTGCGTGCGTGCGTGCGTGCGTGCGTGCGTGCGTGCGTGCGTGCGTGCGTGCGTGCGTGCGTGCGTGCGTGCGTGCCACTCAGTATTCCGTGCGGTGGGTGTATACATGGTGATGTCACTGAGCTTACTGGTATAAGTGCTGATGGCTACAAGGACAGCAGGACACTGTCTCCCCCCCCCCTCCATCCCCCCCACCCCCTCCATCCCCCACGCCCAGACATTATGACTCACACAGGGGCGGGGGCGGGGGGAACACCCCCCCCTACAGTACTATTGAGGTGTGGTCCATGGGGGGGAGGGGTGTGTGGGGGGGGGGGGGGTGTCTTCATTCAGTCTGCCAGCGTGTGCATTATGGTGGCATTCAGTGTTGCCAGGTCTGACTAGGTTGCCAGGTCTGACGTGCATTATGGTGGCATTCAGTGTTGCCAGGTCTGACTAGGTTGCCAGGTCTGACGTGCATTATGGTGGCATTCAGTGTTGCCAGGTCTGACTATTTGTATTTTTTTTAAGGCACCAATTTATGCACATCAGGAGCAATTACAGGAGGTTCAGAGTCTTTGCTCAAGGACACTTTGACACTGACTCTGGGGGAGGAGCCCACAGGCGATCGAACCGGGAACCTTGCGGTTACCATCCGGCCACTCTACCGCTGAGAGTGCAAACCCCCCCCCCCCCCCCCCCCCCCCCCCCCCCCCACACACACACACACACACACACACACACACACACACACACACACACACATAGCAGGACAACGGGCTGAGAGATAGAGACACCATCCGACCACACTAAGATAGATATTAAAGATATTAAAACATGCACACATATGTTAAAATGTAAATATCCACCTTCTGTCATTTATCTTTCCATTACCACAACAACAATAGCCTACAGAAAAAAGTAAACATATGTCAAACCAAACGCTGATTAATCGTGATTGATACATTTTTTCAGCTGTGATTAATCTGATTAAACATCTTAATCATAATTTGAAAGCCCATATATAGTAGTTATTCATATAGACCTGCAGG
The DNA here is from genome assembly GCF_963924005.1 of Protomyctophum bolini. Taxonomy (NCBI): domain Eukaryota; kingdom Metazoa; phylum Chordata; class Actinopteri; order Myctophiformes; family Myctophidae; genus Protomyctophum; species Protomyctophum bolini. The sequence continues at coordinate 41,748,995 of NC_137878.1, read as the reverse complement.
GGTCGGTTGCTTGTTTCTCTCTCGGAATCTGGCAACATCTGACCGCATTGCGTATGAATGGATGGAAAGACGTCAGTAGAGGATGGGGGGGGGGGGGCAGGGGGGGCAGTCCATTTACTGGAGTGCTGTAGAGTGTTGTTTTTGGCAGCAGATTTTGACTTTAGTTTTAGTCATAGTCTCTTGAATAGTTTGAAAAAAGACAAGATCTTGTCCCCTTATCGTTCACTAAACTCACCCCACACACACACACAGCTACTGCTGTTGTCCTGAGACGTCCCCTTATCGTTCACTAAACTCACCCCCACACACACACAGCTACTGCTGTTGTCCTGAGACGTCCCCTTATCGTTCACTAAACTCACCCCACACACACACAGCTACTGCTGTTGTCCTGAGACGTCCCCTTATCGTTCACTAAACTCACCACACACACACACAGCTACTGCTGTTGTCCTGAGACGTCCCCTTATCGTTCACTAAACTCACCCCACACACACACAGCTACTGCTGTCGTCCTGCAACGTCCCCTTATCGTTCACTAAACTCACCCCACACACACACAGCTACTGCTGTTGTCCTGAGACGTCCCCTTATCGTTCACTAAACTCACCCCACACACACACAGCTACTGCTGTTGTCCTGAGACTTCCCCTTATCGTTCACTAAACTCACCCCACACACACACAGCTACTGCTGTTGTCCTGAGACGTCCCCTCATCGGTCACTAAACTCACCCCACACACACACACAGCTACTGCTGTTGTCCAGAGACGTCCCCTTATCGTTCACTAAACTCATCCCACACACACACAACTACTGCTGTTGTCCAGAGACGTCCCCTTATCGTTCACTAAACTCATCCCACACACACACAGCTACTGCTGTTGTCCAGAGACGTCCCCTTATCGTTCACTAAACTCATCCCACACACACACAGCTACTGCTGTTGTCCAGAGACGTCCCCTTATCGTTCACTAAACTCACCCCACACACACACAGCTACTGCTGTTGTCCTGCAACGTCCCCTTATCGTTCACTAAACTCACCCCACACACACACAGCTACTGCTGTTGTCCAGAGATGTCCCCTTATCGTTCACTAAACTCACCCCACACACACACAACTACTGCTGTTGTCCAGAGACGTCCCCTTATCGTTCACTAAACTCACCCCACACACACACACAGCTACTGCTGTTGTCCTGAGACGTCCCCTTATCGTTCACTAAACTCACCTCTCACACACACAGCTACTGCTGTTGTCCTGCAACGTCCCTTATCGTTCACTAAACTCACCCCACACACACACAGCTACTGCTGTCGTCCTGAGACGTCCCCTTATCGTTCACTAAACACAACCAGTGGTTTGTTTTTGTACAACTGAATCAACTTAGTGTTTACTTTTTACCGAAGGTTTTAGTCTCAAGAAATGAATTGGTAATTTGTTCAACAGTGAGTAAAGCATGGACAGAGTGGCGCTGGCTGATGACATCAGAGTAAAGCATGGACAGAGTCAGTGGCGCTGGCTGATGACGTAAATAACTTAATCTGGTCTGATTCGTTGAAACAACATCCAATCAGAAACAACGTTGCTACGTCCGTCACTGGGACACAGAGCCGCGCGGGACTCGATCCGGCCTCGCGGACGGTCCGCGGGACGCCTATGGGCTATAGTTCCACACACTGGAACTATCCAATTGGGACAAAGCAGGGTGCTATGGGCTTTAGTTCCAAACATTGGAACTATCCCATTGGGACAAAGGGTGCTATGGGCTATAGTTCCACACATTGGAACTATCCCATTGAGACAAAGCGGGGTGCCTATGGGCTATAGTTCCACACACTGGAACTATCCCATTGGGACAAAGCAGGGTGCTATGGGCTATAGTTCCACACATTGGAACTATCCCATTGAGACAAAGCGGGGTGCCTATGGGCTATAGTTCCACACATTGGAACTATCCCATTGAGACAAAGCGGGGTGCCTATGGGCTATAGTTCCACACATTGGAACTATCCCATTGAGATAGAATGAGCACTTCCTCATTCCATTGTTACAATGGGAGTCAATGCTATAGTGTCGCCACTCTCTTACTAGATTACTCTGCCAGGGACCCCCAGCCAATCAGGCTACCAGTATAAGGACCCCCAGCCAATAAGAATGGAGACCAGGCTACCAGGGGAGGGACCTCCCCAGCCAATCAGGGTTAGATGTATTTGAAAATGTTTCCAATTATATTCAAAATTCAATTTCTCAACAGGTTTTTCAAAGGATTGCAAAAAAAATAAAAATAGCTGATCTACAAGCTCACAATGCATCAAATGAGCAGGTGGGGCGTGATGGAGGCGCTATATACAGCACATGGTCTTTAACCCATTTAGGCCTGACGTCGAAATAAATAAAAAGTCTTCTGAAAGAATATTATATTCAAAGATTTGTGCAGCATTTTCACAAATTTTCAAAAAATAGCAGTGGCGCGCTACGAGCTTGCAGATCTGCTATTTTTCAATAGCTTAAAGTATAACATAATGCTTAGTTAAAACACCAAAAGGGGGTTCCCGTCCAGAATGGATTAAATAACAATAGTGTCCTGATGTAGCAGTAATTATATCCAAAAACAAACAACCACTGATTAAACTGTCCTGAATGTAAAGCAGGGCTAGGGAACCGTAGGCAAGTGTGAGAGAGATGGTTTTTCTTTTAAATTTAATTGTATATAAAAAAAAAATCACACCCGTGTGAACCGATTGGTGCAACTCCCCTCTCTCTCTCATTAGCAGGCAACAGTGCAGCACTGTCTCTCTCTGTTTCTGGCACAACAGCGCCACCTACTGGTACTCATAGTCATATACTGGTGCTCATTAACGTCACATAGGTGGGTGAACAACACATATACAGTAGGTGAACACGGACGTTGCTGTTCCTTATGGAGTGGTGGCACCACTCAAAAAAGGTTTACAGTTACATTAAGTGCACTCACATCTGTATGCAAATTACATCCTGCACATAATGCTACATCCATTCAAACACTCATTCATTCAACTCTGACTGGGGAGACAGTGGTAAAAAAAAGATATAATTGAGTCTAAAAATCATACGTGCTGATGTGAAAGAAAATGTTCCTAAAGAAGAAGAGAATCGGATGGAAACATACAATTTGGACCACATCCAAATTGAGTCGGGCACATGTTCTCAACTCAACCACACACAGACTGTACTCAAGTACAATCCAGTCCTTGAGTACATGCATTTAGTTACTTGACAACATGTGAATCCCTAGACTCCTTCAAAACGGCTCTCAAAGGGCACCTACGGACGGCTGCAATTCAAAAGATAATCTGAATCCCCACCCCTTTTCCCCTCACAGTATATGTTTATTTTCCCTGTTTACCTCCTTTATGATGAATTCCTGTTCTGTTCTTTGACTTTATAGAAGTGTCTATTTGTACGTCTCTAAATGTTGTGATGAATTGAACAAGGTGGACCCTCTTGTAAACAAGCGCAATGCTTAATTGGGTCGTCCACTCACAGTTAACAGTCTTTGTATTGAGTTTGTGCTTGAAATGTATAATTCTGCAAACTGTTAATAAATATTTCAATCAATCAATCAATCAATGCCCCTCCACTGTTGTGTTGGTGGACACAGGCCTTCCCTGAGCTGTAGAGTTGTTGACACAAGGTTTTCATTTCCTGGTGGGACGATAACAGGTCCTCTAAAACAAAGAAAGCCTTAAGTGACTTTACAGTTAGAGCTCGTTAAAGTCTGGGAGGTAATAATTGACCCGAGATGATTTCCACCAACATGATTACATTATGGTGGGATGAAGGGAAGGGTGGACGGACGCAGCGCTATAATCATTATATATATCACTCGTAAAACTTCTATTTCATTACATACGTTTTGTGGGTTGGCTCGGCAAAACCGGAAATTACAATCCCCGTTTCAATCAAATTGTGTTGACACTGAGACACTGCTGGAGTCGTTGGAGGGGCTGTTCATCCTCAACAGATGTGTTTAGGGCCGAGTCCACTTCAACACGGCATAGAGTAGTCTGGGACCGAGTCCACTTCAACACGGCATAGAGTAGTCTGGGACCGAGTCCACTTCAATACGACATAGAGTAGTCTGGGACAGAGTCCACTTCAATACGACATAGAGTAGTCTGGGGCCGAGTCTACTTCAATACGGCATAGAGTAGTCTGGGACCGAGTCCACTTCAATACGGCATAGAGTAGTCTGGGACCGAGTCCACTTCAATACGACATAGAGTAGTCTGGGACCGAGTCCACTTCAATACGACATAGAGTAGTCTGGGACCGAGTCCACTTCAATACGACATAGAGTAGTCTGGGACCGAGTCCACTTCAACACGGCATAGAGTAGTCTGGGACCGAGTCCACTTCAATACGGCATAGAGTAGTCTGGGACCGAGTCCACTTCAATACGACATAGAGTAGTCTGGGACCGAGTCCACTTCAATACGGCATAGAGTAGTCTGGGACCGAGTCCACTTCAACACGGCATAGAGTAGTCTGGGACCGAGTCCACTTCAATACGGCATAGAGTAGTCTGGGACCGAGTCCACTTCAATACGGCATAGAGTAGTCTGGGACCGAGTCCACTTCAATACGACATAGAGTAGTCTGGGACCGAGTCCACTTCAATACGGCATAGAGTAGTCTGGGACCGAGTCCACTTCAATACGACATAGAGTAGTCTGGGACCGAGTCCACTTCAATACGGCATAGAGTAGTCTGGGACAGAGTCCACTTCAATACGACATAGAGTAGTCTGGGACCGAGTCCACTTCAACACGGCATAGAGTAGTCTGGGACCGAGTCCACTTCAATACGGCATAGAGTAGTCTGGGACCGAGTCCACTTCAACACGGCATAGAGTAGCGCAAACATCACTCACTAGTCACTAGGTTCTCCCTGCGGGGAGCTCCCTCTGCCATAGAAAGCATTGGTGGACCTCAGGCTAGACTTAAAAATAAACCAAACAAAGAAAAACGTCCACATCAAATCAACAGGTGGGTTGTGATGGCGGTGCTACAGCGCATGGTCTTTAAATAACAAGTCAGTGTCCTCATGTAAGCTGTAATTATATTCAAGATAACAGAGAACATAATACAACCACTGATTAAACTGTCCTGAATGTAAACTAACTAAGTACTATACTTTACTTGAATATATAGGGTACATGTACTCAACCACACACAGAGTCCTTGAGTACATGTACTTAGTTACTTGATGCTACTCCACTGTAGGAGGATATGTGATATAGTCCTATACTTCCCTGTGCTTAGAGTTGTTGACGTAAGGTTTAATTTCCTGGCTAGACGATAGCGCACCGACACGGCTCCACAGAGACAAAGACCCTCTTATGAGGGTCCCTAACACGGCTCCACAGAGACAAAGACCCTCTGATGAGGGTCCCTAACACGGCTCCACAGAGTCAAAGACCCTCTTATGAGGGTCCCTGACATGTTTGTTGCTAGCCTGGTGGTATAGAAGACAGAGAAAATAGATCCTGACATTCAAAAAACTAAATGCAGCTTTAATGCCCTCAATGTCCTCCGTACCCACATTACCTGACTGAAGTGACTGTACTCTGTTGTGGCTGTTTGCCTGTCTGTCTAATAAACTAATCAATCAATCAAATCAATCAGCAGATATCCCCCAAAATATTGATGAGGTCGCAAACCATGTCATCAAACATGACCAGTCTTGGACCCTACAGTATGTTCTGGAGGGATTATTCGCCCCAAAATATCCGAGGAGCATCGTGGGTTTGTAGATCTGCCATTTCCGGCAAAAGGCTAACGCCCCTCAACAACAAACACGTGACAAAGATGAGTGTACAAACATAGACGCTAAAGCCTCTTCTGCAGACAGACAGACAGACAGACAGACAGACAGACAGACAGACAGACAGACAGACAGACAGACAGACAGACAGACAGACAGACAGACAGGTCTGTCTACTTCAATCTGCAGACAGACGGACATAAACAACCTCCTCATAAATAGGTTTTACTACTGCCTTTTTCCAAATGGTGTAGATTGCAGACTTGCAATCCATCCATGTTTTTTCCATCAGAATATTGATTGTCTTCAGTCTGTATTTGCTGAGCATTACTACGTTCAAAATGTGTCACCTGGAGCCAGAACTACTGTGGCTTTAGTTTAGACAGACAACATCAAAGTGCTCAAAGACTTAAAGGGATTGTGACATTTAAAACACATTTTTGTAGATATTTTGTGTTCTTTGGCTTTTCTTGACATCAATTTCACCAATTGTGTATTCTCATTCAGTGTATTCTCATTCAGTGTATTCTCCGCTGTCTGGACTTTTGTGAATAATTATGCAAATATGACTCGTGGCTTGGACGGCGGAGGCCTACGTAATGTAACGCTAAACCCCGCCCCCTCTCCTCTGCTCCCTGTCTACCAATTATACTACCCGCCCCCCTCCTCCTCATCCCCGCCCCTCTCCTCTCCTCCACCTGCTCTCCTCTCTTCTTCCTCATTCTGTCCGCGACTTTGTTTCAGTATAATAATAATAATAATGGCTTCTAGAGAAAAAGCAATCTGCTCCGTTGTCGGCTGTGTCAATCAACACAAGTCCTTGCACTTTCCACCAACTGGCCTAGATGAAGATTCACGCTCTAGGTGGATGCATTTTATTTTTGACGGTAACGTTCCAACCAAGTTGTCAAAGAAGGGACTCTTGGTGTGCGCACATCATTTCACCCCAGAAAGTTTTTCAAATCTCGGACAAGTTCAGAGTGGATTTGCAACCAAACTTTTTATGAACCCAGGAGCAATACCAAGCATTCGTGTCCCAATCCCAACTATAAGTATTTATACTGCAATGATTTGTGTTAAATTGTTGTGCAGTACTATTTGAGTGGACTCACAATAAAAAATCAATCGCCTGCAGCACTCCGAAATGCTTCATGGTAGCCTACTTTTAATTTATAGTCAATCACTGCCACTACCCGCATTAGCTGTGTGTTTGACTATTATTAATCTTTGATTCGTGGCGTGCACCAGCTGTTGTAGATTGCATGTGCTCATTATTGTTCTTGTAATGCGATACAGTGGAATAGCAACGCGCAGCCAACGCTCGTGTGATATAATCCACGTTAAAAGTATGGCGAATAATGATAGGCTATAGTCATTGAGTATGATATCGATGACGATGACATTACACAAGTTTATGTCGACGTGGTCGTGGGGTGAGATATTGCAGGAGTTTCATAGGCGCGTTCGGAAATAGCGCACTAAGCCCACTGGCACTGTGCAATGCAAACTAATAGGCGAGTGCGCTCCGGTGCGGTATTTCCAAACGTGCCTTATTTGTTTACCAACTGTTGCTCGTACGATGACGTTGAATAGAGAATACATGTTACAAAGGGAGTCTACCAACGCGCCTCAAGCCTAAAACGGCTGATCCGGTGCTTCACAGGTGCAGGGACATCAAAGTTGCAAAAGGAGAGGAGACTGGAGCAACACGGACATTTTGAGCCTTTTACGTTTCGACCTTGCGGACGGTCTTCATCAGAGTGGACTCTGATGAAGACCGCAAGGTCGAAACGTTAGTCGTTTTGTATACTCAGCACCTTAATAAAAGGCTCTAAATGTCCGTGTTGCTCCAGTCTCCTCTCCTTTTGCAGCAGAGAATACATGTTGTTGTCCATCCCCTCAGTACATACATGCAGTGATAGTCTTATTATAAATAACATTTTATATAAACTATAAACAAATAGTTATAAAAGGAGAAGAAGTTGCGTGCGTTGGCACTGGCAGCGTTGCTATGGCTGAGATGCTGTGAACTTGTAAAGGAAAAAAAAAAGAACAGTCCCTTTCTCTGAGGGGGGCGGAGAGGTATGGAGGGCTTGAGGGGTGGGGGGGGCGGAGCTGGGTAGTGATTGACAGGAAAGGGGGAATTACCGACATCTACAGGCTAAAATAATGTATTTTTCTATGCCTTCTCAGGATGCATATTACATACACACAAAAACTCCTGGCAAGAAATACTGGAGTGTTCAAAAAAAGTTCAAACTTTTTAGACACGTTTGAAGGACCATGGCCAAGACTTTTAATGTTGTTAAAATTATGTTAAAAATAATGTCATAATACCTTTAAACCAAGTCTCTCTCTGGTAGTAAAAAACACAAGAGTAACTCAAATGAACTGGACAGCCAACTAGTGCTGCATCGTTCTGGCTCCAATCTAGAAATGAGGTCTCTGTTTCTGAATCTATTGTATGTCGCTAGTTCGTATCCTCGGACCGGCACGTTAAAATTACCACCGCTGAAGTGCCCTTTGAGCAAGGCATTGAACCCCTACCATGAAATGTTCTATGAGCAGGGCCTGGCTGTAAACAAGTTCTTGAGCTTAGTCCAGTTACCCTGGGTAAACATAGTACCTTTCCTTTCCTTAGTCCAGTTACCCTGGGTAAACATAGTACCTTTCCTTAGTCCAGTTCCCCTGGGTAAACATAGTACCTTTCCTTAGTCCAGTTCCCCTGGGTAAACATAGTACCTTTCCTTAGTCCAGTTACCCTGGGTAAACATAGTACCTTTCCTTTCCTTAGTCCAGTTCCCCTGGGTAAACATGGTACCTTTCCTTTCCATAGTCCAGTTACCCTGGGTAAACATAGTACCTTTCCTTTCCTTAGTCCAGTTACCCTGGGTAAACATAGTACCTTTCCTTTCCTTAGTCCAGTTCCCCTGGGTAAACATAGTACCTTTCCTTTCCTTTCACCCCCCTTCAACACAACAACATACAGCTTAGTACACGTCACACCCCCCCCTTCAACCTCAGATACAACACGTCACATTCAGACTTTGACTCCAGAGCAGCAAAACAGCCAAGCGAAAACACACACAGACGTGCGCACGCGCGCGCACACGCACGCACACACACACACACACACACACACACACACACACACACACACACACAAGGTTCCTACTTTGAGCAGTCTTCTGTGATGGGCCAGGGGTCTGACGTCTGGGCGCTGGTGGGTCTTCACCTCTGGGCTCTGGTGGGAGGTTTGGGAGGAACGCCATCAACCTTGAATGAATGAATGAATGAATGAATGAATGAATGAATGAATGAATGAATGAATGAATGAGATAGAAAGAAAGAATCATATAGTATAGGCCAGTCAATCTAAGATTTAAAATAAAATAAATTGCAATAGTAATCATTCAAGGTTTTGTATGATCCTTGTAGGGTCATAATATATTAATGTATTATTATTATTATTATTATATATCCCTCTTGAGTCCATTTTAGGTTTTGCTTTATCTTATAGCTCTTTTTAGTTTTAACCTTTCATGCTTATATTTTTGTCATCGTTTCTGATTGTGTTTCTGGTTTACATTCTGTGTTCTCTCTCTGTTCTGCCACTGATCTGTACAGCACTTTGGTCAACCTTGGTTGTTTTAAAACGTGCTTTATAAATAAAGTTTGATTTGATTTGATATAAATGTTGGATCATGGTAAATTCAGGGATTGAAAGTCGGAGAATTTAGATTTTTGCAACGTGCCGTAAAACAAGACGTGAGGGGGAGCGCTTGTTTAATAGAATCTTACCTGCGCAGGTAAGACACCCAAAGAAGAGGCCGACGCCCTAGGAAGGGATGGACGCTATTAAACAAGCGCTCCCCCTCACGTCTTGTTTCACGGCACGTTGCAAAAATCAAAATGGCGGCTCGATATTGTCACTCTTGGAATATTTTGGACAGAAAGTAGCTCATAACATCTCTACGGGGGATTTTTATGAAAAACAAGCTCGGCAGATTGAAAGAGGATAATTCAAGCTTGGACTGCAGCTGCAATGTTGGTGAGTTTAACGTCATTTAAGACAAGCAGATCACAAACCATAAAACATGAATAGGAAGTGGATGGAGGGTATTGCAACTCTAGATTCAGCCCATTGTAAAAAAATCTAGAGTTGCAAATTATTAAATTACCAAAAGTACTCATTGTGCAGAACATCCCGTTTCACAGACAGACAGACAGGCAGACAGGCAGACAGGCAGGCAGACAGGCAGACAGGCAGGCAGACAGGCAGACAGGCAGGCAGACAGGCAGACAAATTAAAAAATATAAAATAGTATACATGTGTCCTAATTATTTTTTCTTATACAAAACATGGCGTAGTGGCCTACCTAATATTATACCCACAACTGATACACACACACACACACACACACACACACACACACACACACACACACACACACACACACATTGCACAAACACACACAAACACACAGACACACACAAACACACACAAACACACACACACACATTGCACAAACACACACAAACACACAGACACACACACACACACACACACTCAAACGCAGCTGTCAAATGTCATGATATTCGCAGCACAACAACACCAATCATTTATATTTATTCAGACTACTTTATACTTTTACCATATAATTATTTGTCAAAGTGAAACGACAGTAAATAAACAAACAGCTATACCAACTGTATAGCTTAGCTTAAAAACTCACCCAGAATAATTAATATGGACAATCCACTCACTCACTAGTAAACAGAACGCCTACTGTTCGTCATTAGCATAATTAACTTCTGTCTGTATCTGTCTGTCAGTCACACCCACACTGTGCTCTGTGTCACATTAAGGTGCTTATTTCACTGCGTTTGGTGTTTGAAGCTGCTAAACAAATGTGACAGTGTATGACTGTGTTTGTCTTCTGCAGGTGTGTGTTTGTCTCCTGCAGAGGTGTGTGTGTGTGTGTGTGTGTGTGTGTGTGTGGGGGGGGGGGGGTTCAAAGGAGCGCGCACCCTAGCTGCTTCCTTCCAGTGTTGTTGCCATGTCCAATCATTGATATAAGCGACTTTGGGCTGCAGGCGTTGCTGCCAGATTTGGCGAGGGAAACAAGCAAGCAACTCACTGCATGGTCCATTATCATTATGAAATTATGAAAACTAAATTAAACAAGTGTAGACACACTTAATTTACTATAATGTCAACATTTTACTATTTCATTAATATACCTTGGAGCTGATGTGTGTGGGGGGGGAAAAAAAATTGTTTTAACTAAGCATTATTTAGCTATTGAAAAATAGCAGATCTACAAGCTCGTGAAAATCGTGAAAATGCGGCACAAACCTTTGAATATATAGTCTTTCAGAAGACTTTTTTTTTTTTTTTTCGACGTCAGGCCTAAAATGGTCTTAACATGGTGAAACACATCTTGTTGACATCCCTGCATTAGATCCGTTGAAACACCAGTGGGTTTTTTTAGTTTAGTACGTAAACGTTTTGGACAGTTTAGTTTTCCACTTGACAGAGCCTGCTTCGGGACTCAGGGATCAGAGCAGCAGACCTGTATATAGAGTAGGTGGAGGAATTAATTAATTCACTCACACCATTAATTATGCAATCAAATCAAATCCCTAAAGATAAGTTTGTCTGCACCATGGTGACCGACGGGCGTTTATGATGAAGGTCTTTATGCATATTAATTTGAATAATTGATAATAATAATAGTTGAATGTGTGAAACTTCAAACCCCACAGGTGTTGTGGATGGATGAGAGGCATTTGCATGAAAATCCTT